>NC_090648.1:99338380-99525658 GCF_040937935.1 Hyperolius riggenbachi
CCCTAGCCCTGGGTGCTATTAAGCCTATAAACTGCCCTGCAAGAAGTCTCCTACCAGCCTCACGTAAGGTGGTTCTCTTTACCTGTCTGTTTGATCACCTTCAGTATAATCTGCCTATAAGCACAAACCAAGCAGGCTTTGCCCAGTTTAGGAACCTCCACTCACTATTGACCACTATTGTGAAAGCAACTGAAGTGTTTAACTATGTTGTACTATTTTGTGTCTGAATGAGTCGCAGAGAAGCGCAAAGGTTAAGGACCACTCCTCTGCTATGTGAAGGTTAAACCACTCCAAGCTCTTTCACGCAAATCTGTAGTATTATTCCCCAATATACAAACCACCATAAATGATCTAAATTCTGCTCTGTGGCAGAAGAAAGAGCTCAGCACATAAATCATATCACACGCAGATGGATGGTGAGGATTTTACAACTGTTTGACAATAAGCTCTGAGAAATGTGGTTGCTAGGGATTGTATTTGTTTGCAGAGTGAGTGGGAGATGAGCCCAGGTGTAATAATAGTGACATTATTGCCTTACTTTCCGTAGTGGGAGTTCTGAGTCAGCGTCGGCCTTGAAGTCATACAAAGCGATGGCTGAGAGCTGAGGTGTGTCTGCCGCTTCATAGTGACCTGGGGAGACGACCTGCAGGGACAGGAAAACCGATATCAGATGGATGAGGACAATCGCAGTAAGATCAGCTGTGTTCAGCTGTACAGGACACAAACACACTCAACTATAGATACGGTAGCTGGATTGACAACTGCATGCAATAATCTGTTCCTACGTGCAATGGACTGAAGCCTGGTACACACCTTCAATTTTCATTGGCCAATTTTACTGCTTTCATGTAGTATGAGCGCTTACCTACACAATTTGTTCATAGTATTTAAAATCTGTTGCCCCCATACTACATGGAAGTGGAAAAATTGGCCAGTCATTGGCCAATGAAAATTGAAGGCGTCAGGGCCGGTTCTAGTAACTGTGGGGCCCCCAGGCAAAAAAAAAATACGGGGGCCCCACTGACAGGCACCTTCAAACCAGAATGCAGCATGAGGGGCCCTTTGATGCAGCCAAATTTACCCCCAGGGCCCCTGAACCGGCTGCTGCCCCCCCCCCCCACACACACACACACACCTTAACTGTGTTCCCTGGGGTCCCTGTAGAGCCTTTGGCAGAGCAGCATCTTACCTGTTCTGGTGGGTGTGTGCCTCTGTCAGTCCATGACTCCCTGCACTCCCCGACTTCATCCTTACAGGGGCACCTCTCCTCCATGACCCGACACATGTTATTATGTAATATCATGCCACAGGTCACAGAGAAGGTACAGCTAGTGGCGGGGGAAGATGGAAGTGCACAAAGCCACAGACTTGATAGAGGGGTTCGCCTGTCGGGACATGTGAGACGCTACGGTGCCAAAGACTCTGCAGGGGCCTAAAGGAGCAACAACTAAGTTGGGGGGAGACACCTTGGGGGGCCCCTACAGGCTCTGGGGCCCTGGGGCAATTGCCCCCTTTGCCTCTATGGTAGTGCCGGACCTGGAACGAGTGTGCCAGGCTTAAACGGAACTCGAGGTGAGAGGGATATGGAGGCTGCCATATTTATTTCCTTGTAAACAATGCCAGTTGCCTGGCAGCCCTGTTGATCTTCTGGCATAAGTAGTGTCTGAGTCAAAACCCTGGAACAAGCATATGGCTAATTAAATAAAACCAGAGTCAGCTGAGTCAGAGTACCTGATCTGCTGCATGCTTGTTCAGGGTCTGGGGCTAAAAGTATTAGAGATCAGGATCAGGGGGGCTGCCAGGCAACTGGTATTGTTTACAAGGAAATATTTTTTTTTGTAACACTGTTTTTATTAGAATCAAGCAAAAGAAAAACAGGTACTAGAGTTCTTGTCAACATAAGGCTGAAAGTGGCTAGCAATGTATATTGCACAAGGTATATCAGAACAGGTAGACAGATGGGAGAAAAGAATTGTCCAAGATAGGATGTTGGCCAACAGAGTGAAAGCGAGGTCAAAGTTCAATCGGTCAGTTTCCTGAGGAAAGTGAAGTTTCTTGCGCCTATTCGCGGAGAGAGAGCAACATAATACAAGGAAATAAATTCTGATCATTATCATGGTCATATTAAGCCTGGTACACACTTTCAATTATGATTGTCCAATCACTGACCAATTTTACCACCTCTATATAGTATGAGGGTTAACAGATCTTGAATACTGTGAGCGGATTGTGTAAGTAAACCCTCATACTACATGGAGGTAGTAAAATTGGTCAGTTATTGGACAATCATAATTGAAAGTGTGTACCAGGCTTTACACAGTCTGTTCGTTCGAAGTAGTCAAAATCTATTGGCGCTTATGCTACACGGAGTTGGTAAAATTGGTTAGTGATTGGCCAATCAAATTTGGATGTATGTACAAGGCTTAATCCTAAAATAATGATTTTGAGGTGTTTTGAAGGCTTCAAAATTAAGCCTGGTACATACTTTCAATTTGATTGGCCAATCACTGACCGATTTTACCACCTCCATGTAGTATGGGAGTTTACCCACACAATCTGCTCATAGTATTCAATATCTGTTGACCTGTTATTCCTCTGACTGCCCCATCTCCCTCAGGGTAATTGTCTATAGAGTTGGGCCGAACGGTTCGCCGGCGAACGTGGTTCGCGCGAACTTAGGTGGTTCGCGTGCGGGTACCGCACGCGAACGTTTTGCGGAAGAAGTTCGGTTCGCCCCATAATGCACCTGAGGGTCAACTTTGACCCTCTACATCACAGTCAGCAGGCCCAGTGTAGCCAATTAGGCTACACTAGCCCCTGGAGCCCCACCCCCCTTATATAAGGCAGGCAGCGGCGGCCATTACGGCCACTCGTGTGCCTGCATTAGTGAGAGTAGGGCGAGCTGCTGCAGTCTCTCATATAGGGAAAGATTAGTTAGGCTTAACTTCTTCCTGGCTGCATACCTGTTCTGTTCAGTGAGCCCTCAGCCCACTGCATACCTGTACTGTGATCCTGCCACTGCATACCTGTTCAGTGATCCTGCCACTGCATACCTGTTCTGTGAACCCACCCACCACCACTGCATACCTGTTCAGTGATCCTGCCACTGCATACCTGTTCAGTGAACCCACCCGCCACTGCATACCTGTTCTGTGAACCCACCCACCACTGCATACCTGTTCAGTGATCCTGCCACTGCATACTTGTTCTGTGAACCCACCCACCACCACTGCATACCTGTTCAGTGATCCTGCCACTGCATACTTGTTCTGTGAACCCACCCACCACCACTGCATACCTGTTCAGTGATCCTGCCACTGCATACCTGTTCTGTGAACCCACCACTGCATACCTGTTCTGTGAACCCACCCACCACTGCATACCTGTTCAGTGATCCTGCTGCCACTGCATACCTGTTCTGTGAACCCGCCACTGCATACCTGTTCTGTTCAGTGGACCCGCCACTGTATACCTGTTTAGTGAACCCGCCACTGCATACCTTTTCTGTTCAGTGGAGTTTGGTGTGTCAGTGTGAAGCAGTACCTTAACCACCCTGGCGTTCTGATTAAATCGCCAGGGTGGCTGCGGGAGGGTTTTTTTTAAATAAAAAAAAAACTATTTCATGCAGCCAACTGAAAGTTGGCTGCATGAAAGCCCACTAGAGGGCGCTCCGGAGGCGATCTTCCGATCGCCTCCGGCGCCCAGAATAAACAAGGAAGGCCGCAATGAGCGGCCTTCCTTGTTTTGCTTATATCGTCGCCATAGCGACGAGCGGAGTGAGGTCATCGACGTCAGCCGACGTCCTGACGTCAGCCGCCTCCGATCCAGCCCTTAGCGCTGGCCGGAACTTTTTGTTCCGGCTACGCTGGGCTCAGGCGGCTGGGGGGACCCTCTTTCGCCGCTGCTCGCGGCGGATCGCCGCAGAGCGGCGGCGATCAGGCAGCACACGCGGCTGGCAAAGTGCCGGCTGCGTGTGCTGCTTTTTATTTGATGAAAATCGGCCCAGCAGGGCCTGAGCGGCGACCTCCGGCGGTGTTGGACGAGCTGAGCTCGTCCAGACCGCTCAGGTGGTTAATTACACTACCTGATTGATGTATACACATGCAAGATGTTTTAAAGCACTTTAGGCCTGTCATTTAGCATTCAATGTGATTTCTGCCCTTAAAACGCTGCTTTTCGTCAAATCCAGATTTTTCCCGGGGACTTTTGGCGTGTATCCCACTCCGCCATGCCCCCCTCCAGGTGTTAGACCCCTTGAAACATCTTTTCCATCACTTTTGTGGCCAGCATAATTATTTTTTTTTTTCAAAGTTCGCATCCCCATTGAAGTCTATTGCGGTTCGCGAACTTTAACGCGAACCGAACCTTCCGCGGAAGTTCGCGAACCCGGTTCGCGAACCTAAAATCGGAGGTTCGGCCCAACTCTAATTGTCTAGCACAGCTGCCCCTGATGGTTAAGTGGAGGGCAATCTTGCCTTAGGCCAGATCCAGACTATAAGCGCTTTTGTAAGCGCTTGCGTTTGATTAGCGCTTGCTGAGCGCTTGTTAAAAATTGCTCACATTCACTTTCATGAAAAGCGTGGTAAAATTCGCGTACGATTTTTACCACAATTTTAATGAATATGAATGGGAGCGATTTTTTAACAAGCGCTCAGCAAGCGCTAATCAAACGCAAGAGCTTACAAAAAGCGTTTATAGAATGGATCTGGCCTCAGGCCTGGAAGCCACTACAAAACGCTATCGCTAATCGCAATCGCTAGCGTTTTATATGAGCAGTTTGTAAGTGATTTCATGAGCGTTTTAGGGAGCGATTTTAGAAAGTGTACACAATTTGCCAGCGGTTGTGTAGCGATTAGCGTTTTAAAGTCTGATTGGTCCTTTCAATTATTTTTAATTTTGTTACAGTGTACATTAACTTTAAAACGCTAGCAAAATTGCACCGTGCAAGTTTTGATGAGCGATTACGCCAGTCATTATATACTTTATATTGAAGCACAAACGCTAACAAAATGCTGCATGTCCTGTGTTTGCGATTTTGCTATTCACAGTCGCTTCTGCGGATTTTGCACCAACCATTTACATTGGCAGCGCGTTTAGGGAAATCGCTAGTGATTTCTCACGCTCCCTAAACGCTCAAAAAAATCGCTCTAGTGGGTTCCTGCCCTTACAGTACTCCAGGTACAAATCACAGGTAGGATTCTATTATGGTCCCTATTCAATTCACCTTTTCTCATAAGTTTTCTCCTCATAGATACATTTTATATCTTCTGTTTACAAAGACTTTTCAGCACTCTGCAATTTAAAAAGTACTAAATAGTAGGTGGAAAAGTACTGCAAAAATTATATTGAGTATTTTATTTTGTTGATGGTGGTTTAAAAGGCATTGGGCCCATATGCAATTTTCTCCTGAGTTTCCTCCTAGGAGATAATTTTTCATCTTTTATTACAAATACTTTTTCAGCACTTTGCAACTGAAAAAGTACCAAAAAGTAGGTGAAAAAGTAATATCAAATTTTTTTTGAGTATTTGCTTGCTTGCTGGTGGTTTAAAATGCATTCTATTGACAAATTTAGAAATATTACCTAGCAGAAAAGTCAGGAGAAAAAATGAATTGCATATGGACCATTGTATAAAATGTGAAAATATCACCTAGGAGAAAACTTGAAAAAAAAAGTGAATTGTGCATCAAGTTTACATGTTCTTCCTATGTCCGTGCAGCTTTCCTCTATGTCAGCTGCGTAATTAGATTAAAATTATATGTAAAAAGAATACCTACTTTTGGAAAGATGCAAATCTTTTCCATACATAGCATAGTTCAGCTTTGACATATGAAATTAATTAATTTGTCATTTTCATTGCAGAAACATAGGGTGAAATCTGACTGGCTTCTATAAACTCCTGCCACACCCAGTCCCACTAGTAAGATGGGCGGCACTGACAGACCTTGACGTAACTCTCAGGAAACAGGCCTCGGCGTCCATTTTGTTCTCCCAGAAGCCAGTTCTTATCCACTTTCTTCAGGATCTGGACTTTAGTTCCACGCTGTAGTGAGAGCTCTCTGTAAACAGAATTACAACAAAGCAAGCTTCATGTGAGAGATGTGATGGAATCAGGATATCAGTGATCTATACCAGGAATCTGCAGCCAATATGCTTGTAAAAATATTATGGAGGAATTTGCAGGGAATCAATCAATAAGTGGAGTAGCAATAGGGGATTCGGAGGTTGTGCCCGAACTGGGGTCTTTGGACCAGAGGGACAAACCCTCAAACACAGTATTAGCTCTTCAACTATGCTAGTACTAATCACAACTATATCTGCTAGCCTTGAATAGTGGTAATCATTAACAAACTGTTCCCCTCCTCTGCTTACATCTCTTAGAGCTAGTTCACACTAGGTCCGGAAACGTATCCGTGGCTCTGTTTTTAAAACCTGATAAAACCGGAGCCACGGATAGCAATGTTAAAAATAGCAACTGTCTTTACCCAACAAAAAAAATCGAATCGGTCTGCTTTTGCGGGGACCCGTTTTTAAAACTGTCCCGGAAGGTCAGAATCGGCTGCATTTTCACGCAATGGATCTGGAATCTGATACACGCAGGGGTAGTGGTAGGCAATGGAAAACCGGATCCCCCTCTACACAGGCAGATTTGGACACAGAAACGGATCCGTTTCTGTGTCACAGCCTGTGGGGAGAGAGGGGGTCACCATGCTGGAGGGGTATAGCAGCCAGGACGGGGGTGGCAGCAGGCAGCGGGTACGTCCCCCTCTCCCTCACCTGGGTCCCCCTTCCCCGCTACCCCCTCCTGCTACATGCCGCAAAATGTAATGTATAGCAGCGGGGAGCTTACCTCCTCCTCCTACTTCCTCAGCTCGCTATGTCACTGCCTGCAATGCTGCCCTCCGAAGTTTAGAGGGCGGCATTGCAGGCAGTGATGAAGCGAGCGGAGGAAGTAGTAGGAGAAGGAGGTAAGCTCCCCGCTCGCCACTGCAATACTTTACATTTTTGCGGCATGTAGCTGGAGGGGGTAGCAGGGATGGGGGAGAGACGTCCCTGCTGACTGCTGCCACCCCCGTCCTGCCTGCCACCCCCTTGGCCCCCCAAAAAAAAAAAAAACGCAAATGGATCGAAAACGTATGCTGCAAAAAGGCAGCATTGATCCGTTTGTGTTCTCTTGGCTAGGATCACGGACCGCTAGGATCACAGACCGTAGGCTCCGTCCTGCAACCGTGCCTAGTGTGGACCTAGCCTTACAGTAAATTGGGCCCATTATGGTCTACTTCCATTGGGTGCCACATCTGTTTCTGTGCTGTGAATCTGCAGCTAAGTTGCTATAGCCATGCCATGTCTGCTATAGGGATTTGGAATGTGTGCTACAGAAAACTGAAGCATACCGTCCAGAATAGCACCAGCATGTGATTTGGACAGCAAGCCTATAGCCTGAATAGGCAGTGTTTCCCCATCTGGCTCGCATGCGAGGAAATGCTGCGTATTTGGACTTAGGGCCTATTTCCACCTGTTCTGCATCAGTTCTGCATCAGTTTTCTGCATCCAGATTTCTGGTTGTGGCTATTTAGGTCCTGTTTCCACTACACGTGGATTCTGGATGCAGAAAAACTGACTCCAATGAATGCCTATGGGCCTCTTTCCACTAAACGCAATTTTTCTGATGCAGACAATTGTGGATGGCATGTTGCAGATTTCTGCATCAGATTCTGAATACAGAAAAAGTGACTCCAACGAAAGCCTATGGGCCTGTTTCCACTAAACGCGATTTGCAGATTTCTGCATCATGCATCGTTTCCCATACAATGAACACGTTAGAGGAAAGAGGCCCATAGGCATTCATTGGAGTCAGTTTTTCTGCATCCCGAATCTGCGTGTAGTGGAAACAGGAGTTTAGTGGAAACGGGTCCTACATGTATGCGGATCACCGGAAATGCAAATGTTCGCATGCTAAATGAGAAAATTTGCATACTAATGTAAAGTTAGTTACATTCAAATTCATGTAAATTAACTTCATGATCATGCATGGAAAAAATCAGAATGCGAAAATTCGCACTTCAAAGCCACCAGCAAAAAAGTGCAAACCAGAGAATACGAAAAAAATGTACAAAAAATGGTCCGAAAATTGCAGGGAAAAGTGTGAAGGCACCCTTATAATATAGCTCCACTTCTGACTGTGTAAAAATAAAAAACAATTTTCTCCAGGGCAAGTATATCATGAAGCAATTCTAAACACCATCTGCCAGATGCATAAAGTATTAATGCAATATGACTGAATGGACTGAAATGGTGGAAATGTATGATGTGTTTCTTAGTTGTAAACAAGAACTAGTTAACAATAACATGTTGCTGTGAGGGTTGCGTGAGATCGCTGACAGGATTGCTACTGCTAAGCAATGAACTTGAGGAACCAAATTTATTGAGGTGTCATTCATTTTATCAACTATGTCAGACAAACATATTAAGCAGACATTTTTTGCTCAGAGCAAGTTTTAAAAAGCAGAAGGCTATGAAAGAGGAGATAATATTTACAGTACAACAGGGACACAGGAAGATTTAAGACCTTTAGGGCTTGTTCACACCTAGTGTGTTTTTTTTTTGTTTTTTTTTAAGCACTCTCCCTAAAAGCTCGTGTGCAATGATTCCCTATGAGGGTGTTCACTTATGAGCGGTTTGATTTCGATCCACTCCCCAAAGCGCTGCCTGTACCATTTTCTGGGCGATTTGCCTATAATGGAAGGTATAGGAAAATCGCAAAGTGCTTGAAAAAGCGCTTTGTATACCGATTTCCCCAGTGCTTTCATGAATAAATAAATTGTATTTATTCATTTCCGGGTGAAAGAGTTCACTAACTGACTGACGTCAGGAAGTTACAAAAAAATTATCGGTACTTATCCGTTAGCCGGGCGCATCCGGCAGGTGGCGCTGTTGTTGATATATCCAATGATAGTTACTTCACGTAACAAAACAGTGAATGTAAACGCCGCGGGTGGCGCTAATTGCATTCCTAGTTAAGATAACAATATGTATATTAAAAAAGTGATTTAATTAAATGAGAAACACTGTATAGAACACTGGCAGCCCTGGAGGGGGGGACTCGGGTCCCCCCAGAGTCGTTCGTCGTAATAAAACAGGCAGGATTCCCTGCCGCGACGAACGACTCTGAGGGGGCACGCATGTCCCCCCCCCAGGGCTCTATACGAGAGAGGGAAAGGGGGGAGGAGAGCGAGACACGAAGCCGGCGGCTTGATCTGTTACACTGCCGCCGGCTTATTTCTCATTTAATTAAATCACTTTTTAATATACATATTGTTATCTTAACTAGGAATGCAATTAGCGCCACCCGCGGCGTTTACATTCACTGTTTTGTTACGTGAAGTAATTATCAACAACAGCGCCACCTGCCGGATGCGCCCGGCTAACGGATAAGTACCAAATTATCTGCAAAAGCACTTAGAAAACCGCTTATAAAGCGTAGGGAAAGGCGATTTTAAAAATAAAAATTGCTCAGCGCTTGAAAAAGCCATGGCAATTGTTTTATGTGAACATAGCTTTACCACAGTAAGGCAGAAAATTACATTTGCATTTCATCTGCATATAAGTGATGCTAAAAGAGGTTAATTATTGCAGCTGTGTCGCATTCTCATAGTGAAGGAAATGGGGAAGGTGCAATAATGCTGTGGACATGGAGACGTGGGACTAATTTTCTACCGCTTTCATTCCCATTGCAGGCCGGAGCACACTCCACCTCTGACTGCATCAGTACCATGGCTAAATGTAAGCTGCAGGCATTCTGCTGTAAGTACAGATACTATTCCTGAGTTTATAAGTGAAATGGGTGGCATGGTGAGATAGTGGATGGCACTCTTGAGAATCGCACAAGCCAGCTATTCCGTTCGGGGAAAAAACAACGCTCTAATGGGAAATGAGCACTGCAATGTACATGTAAATCGCGGTGCTATAGCGATAAAATGCCTGTGATCGCAGCTAGTGGAAAAGGGCCCTTAGGCACATATGACTATGGTGGAAATTAGATTGTGAGCCCCTCTGAGGGACAGTTAGTGACAAGACTATATATGTATATATAGTCTTGTCAGTAATGGTTGCCTTTCCTCCGGGCACTAATGTGCATTTCCTGTGCATTTCCTCCAGGCACTCCGGTTTTCTTCCACATCCCTAAAAACAGATACATTAATTGGCTTCTCCCTAAATTGGCCCTAGACTACAATACATATACAGCACAATACAGTGGCATAGGTAAGGAGCTCTGGGCCCCAGTGCAAGTTTTACATGGGGCCCCCAATCACTTTTTACGTAACAATTGATACGGCGCATCAAAACCTGCCAATGGCAACTACAGTAACAGAGGTACAAGAAGAGGATGGGGAACAGCTTGTTAATGATCACTACTATTCAAAGCATATATAGAAATGATTATTATCAGCACAGGACCAATAGAGAGCTAATACTGCGGTTGAGGGAGGGGGCCCTACCCCAAGGGCCCCAGTGCGGTTACAACCTCTGCAACCCCTATTGATACGCCACTGACACAATACAATATAGACATATGACTATGGTAGGGATTATACTGTGAGCCCCTCTGAGGGATAGTTAACAAGACAATATACTCTGTACAGCGCTGCGGAAGATGTTGGTGTTATATAAAGACTAAATAATAATAAAACATAAATAATAATATACTCTCTACAGCACTGCAGGAGATGTCAGTGCTATACAGAAAGAATGGTAATAATATAAAAGAATGGTAATAATATATTTATGATACACGAGCCATAAGAGAACTTTTTTTTCAATGCCAGATACTCACTTTTCCGAGTGTGCCGCAAAGTCAAACTTCACCAAGCCCTGTGCCATCGGCGAGAGAGGCTGCCGGGAGAAAATGCTGTTATATGGCAAAAACTGCTTAGATTTTTACATTCTGTTTCCATTTTGCACGGCAGATATGGCCGTTGAGATGCTAATGATTTTGATTTCATGCAAATATCCAGTTAATATTATGTAAATTCATACAGCATGGAATAGTGCCAGTCAGAAGCAGTAGCTGAGGACCTTGGCTGGTCCAGCTACAAGATACAACATTTGCATACAATTAACATCAATTTGAATATTTCTAGCGAAGATCAGAGTGAGCTGATCTTCTATTCTCCAGCACTTACCTCACTGTCCTCTTTGTTGCTGTTATTCTGACTTCTATTCAGGCTTGACTCAGGGCTGCCATCTGCTGGACAGAATATGATGGAGTCACAATATGGATTCAAAATGCTAGTATCCTTGTACTATATTAATTAGTATTATTTTTAATACTTCTAATAATATTATTATAACCTAGTGTAATGATATTCTGTGAGACTAAGTGCGATTAAATGGTTACTGCCTCTTATTATTAAAGAGTACCTAT
Organism: Hyperolius riggenbachi; assembly: GCF_040937935.1. NCBI lineage: Eukaryota > Metazoa > Chordata > Amphibia > Anura > Hyperoliidae > Hyperolius > Hyperolius riggenbachi. The sequence continues at coordinate 99,349,805 of NC_090648.1, forward strand.
TTTATAACTTATAAAATATTTAAAGCAAACTCAAGAGGGTTGCAAAGCATATTTATTGATACTAACCTTGAGAAGGGGAAGTGTCCGGAGCCTAAGGGGTCTTCCCCGTCATCCTCTGCAGATCCCTTCCACCACTGGGATCCCTCAAGTGTGGCCTCCATGTGCATGCGCACTACCACCGTCCTGCCTGGGCTCTAGCAGAAATAGCCGAGCCTGATCGGGTCCGTGCTACTGTGCGGGCAACTCACGGAATGCCAACATGTACTGTGACATACTGAAGCAGAGCGTGATCCTAACTAGGCCGCAGCCTGCAGGGAAATATTCCAATATGATAATGACCCCAAACACATCTCCAAGACAACCACTGCCTTGCTAAAGAAACTAAGGGTAAGGGTTCTAAACTGGCCAAACATGTCTCGAGACCTAAACCCTACCAAACATCTGTGGGGCATCATCAAACAGGAAGGTGGAGGAGCACAAGGTCTCTAACATCCACCAGCTTCATCATGGAGGAGTGAAAGAGGATTCCAATGGCAACCTGTGAAGCTCTAGTGAACTCCACACACGAGAGTTAAAGAGAACCCGAGGCGGGGTTCTAGGAATGAAATCCCAATACAGAGGCTGGGTCTGCCTAAAGAGCCCAGCCTCTGTTGCTATTTAAATTCCCCCTAAGCCCCCCTGCGCTCAGTGAGACCCCATAATTCACAGCCGCGCTGTGCGGCTGTGTTTATCTTTGTAACGTCAGTCTCCTCTCTCCCTTGCCTCCTGCAGAGCTCCGGTCCCCGCCCACGTCCCTTCCCTCCAATCAGCGTGGAGGGAAGGGACGTGGGCGGGGACCGGAGCGATACAGGAGGCGGGGGAGAGCGGAGACTGGCATTACAAAGATAAACTCAGCCTCTGCTGGCACGCTCAGTGTCGGCAGCGCGGCTGTGAATAATGGGGTCTCGCTGAGCGCAGGGGAGGGGGGCTTAGGGGGAATCTAAATAGCAACAGAGGCTGGGCTCTTTAGGCAGACCCAGCCTCTGTATGGGGATTTCATTCCTAGAACCCCGCCTCAGGGTTCTCTTTAACCACTTGCCGACCGCACGCTTATACCATGCGTCGGCAAAGTGGCAGCTGCAGGACCAGCGACGCAGTACTGCGTCGCCAGCTGCAGGCTGATTAATTAGGAAGCAGCCGCTCGCGTGAGCGGCTGCTTCCTGTCAAATCACGGCGGGGGGCTCCGTGAATAGCCTGCGGGCCGCCGATGGCGGCTCGCAGACTAAATGTAAACACAAGCGGAAATAATCCGCTTTGTTTACATTGTACGGCGCTGCTGCGCAACAGCGCCGTAAGGCAGATCGGCGATCCCCGGCCAATCAGCGGCCGGGGATCGCCGCCATGTGACAGGGGACGTCCCGTCACTGGCTGCACAGGACGGGTAGCGTCCTGTGCAGCCTCGATCGCCGGGGGGGGGGGGGGGCCAGGTAGGAGAGGGAGGGGGAGGATTTCGCCGCGGAGGGTGGCTTTGAGGTGCCCCCCCCCCCGCAACACCCAGGCAGGCAGGAGAGATCAGACCCCCCCTGCACATCATCCCCATAGGGGGGAAAAAAGGGGGGCAATCTGATCTCTCTGCCTGCACGCTGATCTGTGCTGGGGGCTGCACAGCCCACCCAGCACAGATCACTCAAAACAGCGCTGGTCCTTAAGGGGGGGTAAAGGGTGGGTCATCAAGTGGTTAAGACAGTGCTAGAAAATAATGGTGGGCACACAAAATATTGATACTGTGGGCAGAATTTTGACATTCTGCAGTTAGGAGTGTACTCAATTTTGTTTCCATCGGCTTTTGAGATTAATGGTTGTGTGTTGATTTTGATGAGACAGCAAATTTAGACCATTATACAGACTGTACACAAACCACTTTATAGTGTATCAAGGTGTCATCATTAGTGTTGTCCTGGCAGGGAAAGACATATATTAAAATATTAACAAAAATGTAAGAGTTGTACTCACTTTTGTTAGCTATACATAGTTTTTTTTTGTCTGTTTGCTGCATTGTGGGTGCAGATATTGTTCACCTTGCAGGTGCACCTCATTACCTCATGGACCTTACAACCCAAGTTCACACCTTCATCACAGCACGGCTGGACTATTGCAATGCCCTCTATGCAGGCCTTCCAAATAAAGACCTACACAGCCTGCAACTAACACAGAATGCTGCCGCAAGCCCACCAATTCTTTGCTCACTACACTGGCTACCTATAAAATGGAGAATCCTTTTCAAAATCGGCATGGTTCAAATCCCTACACGACCTAGGCCCCGGATACCCAAAGGATTTGTTGCAACTGCGTCACACCACCCAGAACCTCAGATCAAAAGGATCCAATAACTTGACCACCCCCAGGGTTCAACTAAAAACCTTTAGAGCCAGAGCTTTCTGTCATGCTGCTCCTACCCTGTGGAATGCCTTGCCAAACTTAATCAAGACAGCTCCAACCCTGGACACGTTTAAATCAAAACTGAGAAGCCACCTGTTTAGTTTGGCATTTATGATCACATAACCTTCCCCCCAGTAACACATCACTAGGTGCTGATCTAAAACAAGTTTATGCGCTTTGGGTCCTACAGGAGAAAAGCACTTTACAAATGTTTTGTTGTTGTTGTGTTTCTAAATAGCCATTTTATGAGAACACTATTATCATTATCCTCATGTTCAGCTGATTTTTGTATATGTAGTTCAGCTTTGCATGTGAAAGAGGCCTTAGGATGGTCCTGGCTGAGCAAAGGAATCAATAAAAACTACATTTAGGCCCATATGCAATTCACTTTTTCTCCTACGTTCTGTAAAAAATATTCTGAATATTTACTTGCTTGCTGGAGGTTTTAAAAGACATTTCATTGACAAGTTGTGAACATATCACCTAGGAGAATACCCAGGAGAAAAAGTTAACTGCATATGGGCCCTGGTGAGATGGGCTTCAGAAGTATCAGTGATGATAGAGTGGCCCAAACAGTTTGCCGGCGAGCCATATTCTGCAAACATCGGCTGTTCGCATTCGTGGCGAATAGCGAACATTTGACATGTTTGATTCGCTCCCTATACATCATCATTGAGCTAAACTTTGACCCCTTACATCACAGTCAGTAGACACATATCATTATCAGCCAGTCAGCTAGCACCCCTTCCTGGACCCCCCATTCTGATGCTGTCATAGTGCAAACATAACGCTGATCCCCCTGCTATGCTATGTTATGTCCACGGGACCTTGCTATTCTCAAGGACCTATTTATTCCCACCTCCCACTGGGTCTGACACGGCCCCCTCCAGATGACCCTGGAAGTTAACCAATTGACCTAGGGTATTAAACTAGGATCAGTGTGCGAGCAGGAGTGTTAACTGATGAAGGCGTGGATATGCCAAAACCATACCTCCCAACTTTTTGAGATGAGAAAAAGGGACACTTAAGCCACACCCCTGCCACACCCCTGGCCATGCCCCCACCACACATCTAGTCACGCATACCATAAAAATTTCAAAAGAAAAATATGTTTTATAATTCAAACCACACTGGTCCTTTCTATCATGGTTAATTTTTCTTCATAGTAACATTTTAAAATGAGTAATCTATCAATTTAAAGGATGGGAATAAAGTTTAGAGCCAATCAAACACATTTTTAGTATATAAATATACTGTATATATTTATATAGAAAGAGGGACAAAGTCCTGAAAGAGGGACAGGGCTCCCAAAAAGGGACTGTCCCTCTGAAAAAGGGACAGTTGGGAGCTATGCGAAATGCATTTTAACGCTACCTGCACACTATCATCCCAAGGGAAGACACCTCGGGTCTGTTTTCCATCTGGGTCACTGCTGCTGTTGGCCACTGCAGCTCCAGGTTGTTTTTCCAGATTGGATGCTTTCTTCTGGGCTATATGCCAAACCAGACGCCTATCTTTCACTTGTATCTAGTAAGTGCAATTTGTAATGCGCAATTTTATCTATTATTAAAAGTTATCACACTACAGAGTGCTCCTCCTCCCGTCTTGTTTTTCCTCCTGGACCCCCCACCCCCTATCAAAAAGCAGTTGTGGTGGACATATTGGATCTATTCTCTGCCTGCTGGCTGCTGACTGTTAGTTAGAGCAGGGACAGACTTGCTGCAGATAGGTAGGGAAAGCATTAGCTAGGCCTGTATTCTTGTTCCTCACTTGCTGTAAAAGCACTTCAAACAGCACATCGGTCTCGGTCACCCAGAGCTGTGTGCACACTACTGCGATTGCCTTATATACCTTACAATTATACATTATAATTATAGACTGGTCATTTCTTGCTCAGAGGGTAAACGAGCAAAATTAGCAGGGGATCAAATACCTCTTTCACTTACTGTATACTGTATAAAATATATTATTAATTATTTCCAAGCAGACATTATATGTGGCTGTCTTACCTTCCCTGTATGAAGATCTGCGTAGAACAACCTCCTGTGGAGAGATGGAGTGTGAGAGAGTTGAGAGTGAGAGTTCTTTTACATGAGTGTGAGAGTTATATTACATCTTATACAGAGGAGGACAACAAATAGACAGCTCCCTGGTCAGGATTAATGCTGAGCAGAGAACCCATCTAGCATGCAAAGGAAGAAGAAGTCACGATTAATAAGTCAAGGGTGATAGATTCCAATCTACTACCCTGGCTGCAGTGGACCAGTTAACATAGGCAAACGCATGGAAGGGGGGGGGGGATTACAGCTGCCCAGAATCCCCCTTCAGACCAGGGCTGGTGCAGGTTGAGACACCAGGATATCTGCAGGCATCCTGCAGCTCACAGCACTGCGCCCTTTCTTTCCCGGCAGCAGTATGTGTACAGAGCATGGAGCAGCTCTGGGGAACTTAACAGCCAGGTATGAGCACAGCCCTGTGCCCTGCTGTGTGAATGCTTCACCTTCTTCTTCATTACCAATGTTGACTGTCATTATTATCTGTATCCAAACTGCTCCTGATCGATCCCATTGTCGATCGGGAGCAGATTGGACATTTAGGAAATAATTGTCAGATCCTGTCAGTTGGATGGGAAATTGCATTATGTGTACCCAGCATGATGTCCTACCATATTATTATACTGTATTGTGTATGGCTGAGGGAAACCTTTCAGGAATCTACATTCCTGCTTCTGCCCATTACGTACTGTATATGTCACTATAAACTGTCCCTCTCCTTCCTACTGCCAAACTCTAACCCTCTCCATTAATATAAAAAAGGTTTCTAATGTCTAACCTCTAACCCTTTCCATTTGCTTAGCCCAAACCTCCCCCACGTTCTGGTGGGCAGGGTTAGCGGGGAGAGCAATGCTCTTAGCCAAGGCTGACGTTCTGGTGAATCGATTAGTCGGCCTGATCACTGGCTGAGGCGTGTGTGGGGGGAAAGGGTCATTGGGGGCCGCTGTATACACAGTAGATTCTCAGCAGAGGAGGTCATTATAGTCCGCCTTGGCCAAGTTTCATCTAGTGTGTGTACAAAGCTTTAAGTCTGGGGCTCCCTGATTTCTACTTACACCACGGTATTTTATCTTTACTGAACTAACGTATAAAATGTTTTTAGGAGGTAAGAAGGGTTATGATTACCACAGGAAAGATACTAAACAATCTCAGTGGGGCTGTTTTATCAACACAGATGCAAGAAATATGGAGGAAAGTAGAGAAGTGGCCAAGACCAGCCAAGCAGGCTTCAGCTGCTGAATAAACCTGGTAGCTCGGAGCAACTATTCCACTATTTTTGATTTTCATTAAACCTGGCTTAATCAATAAGGCTTTTGGCACTAGTATAGTCTAGGTGACCCAGCGGGAAACAACACTTCAAGTTACAGGGATGCTGTGATTGGAGAACTTTTTCTTGTGAGGTTTCCCGTTGGGTTACTTACCTCAACTATACTAGTTCCAGGCCTTCTGTAGTAACCAAGATCTGTTTAACCCATTAGCAGCTTCTATAGAGTTATCTCATCGAGATATGTGCCCTGGTTTTGACTTCAGTCAGAACCAGGGCACTCATGCTGTAAATTCTTGGAATGCTTTGTTCTTTCACTACTAGCAGAAAATATAGAAACTGAAAGCAGAAGTCCTCTGTTATTGTCTCACAATGCTTCCTAGTGACAAGTGGTCATAAATACACATTACAGTAGTACTAATTAGAAGCAAGAAGATGTAACAAAGAAGAAATAAAAAAAAGTGATAAAATAAATTGGCCTGGCGCACTTGCAGGCCTCTAAACAAATTGGCTGCTAAAGGGTTAAGCAGCGAGTCTCAGGTTTGGTTGCACAGCCAGCCTTTGTTGCTAAATGTGCAATCAGATTTCCGCTATGTTAACAATTAGCTCCTAGATACAGTCCTGCAGATATCTAGCTGAAACAAGATACCGCTTTTGGCTAATTTGCCGGGCTTGTTGTATACCTGTATACTGTAATTATTGCAGAGGACAGGCTTCCTAGCAGTTTTTGGAACCAGTGTTAAGCCTGGAAGTTGTTACTCAAAACAGAATATTTCTCACGTGAATAATAGATGGTGTAGACTTTCACTGATTTCTTCATCATGACATGTTATTACCTTTTCTATCAGTTTCAACATATGGAGATTAAGTGTGTTGAGAGACAATTGATATAATAACCAAGTATACCATTTCATCATGTGTTAATACAGTAGAAGCTGATGGAGGTGTAGCTGGTCATCATAGCCCTCTTGTCTACTGACTCCAAGTAGGAAAGCCCTGAATATAACCATAATTGGAACCAAGGTGTGATGTTTAAACCATTGTGAAAATTACAGAAGAGCTCCTGGAAGCATTTATATGTGAGTATTGTTAGGAGGCAGGCACATCCCAGGACCAGCGTTACCATAGAGGCAAAGGAGGCTATTGCCCCAGGGCCCCCCAAGCGCTGCCAAAACCCAGATCCCCCAACCACCCAACAAGGGCACATTGCTCCACGTTGGACATCAACTCCATAATACGGAGAGGAATGTTGAGCACCATTAGGCAGTCACATTAATATTGCACTGAACTTCGCCAAGCTGCTAATACTGGAGGTATTTGAAAATAAACTTACTATATTTGCACTGGCGCACGGAAGGGGTTGTTCCGGGTGTCTGGAACCACCCCCTTGCACATAGACCGGAAGTGCCTCCGGAATCTGAGCAGCGGCAGCCACTGAATGTAATAGTGCAGCTGCCGCTTGCTCATGTGCGTGCGCAGTAGGGGGGCCCGCTAGCCGTGTGGGGGGGGAGCGCTGTCACCCTCCCTATTGAGGGACCCCCCAGCCAGATATGCTGCTTCTTCCCCGCAGCCCCGCAGTCTCCCGGAGGCAGATCAGGGCTACGGCAAGATGGCTGCCGAAGCCCTGCTCTGGAGACTGTGTCTCCAGTACAGGGCTTCGGGAGCCATCTTGCCGTAGCCCTGCACTCTGCCTGTCAGCGCGGGAGATGTGCTGCAGGAGGATCATCGGGGAGCTGCGAGCCAGATGCCGGGAGAGGAGAAGACTTCTGTCAGGTAAGTGATTTGGTTTTTTTTCACAGGTGCATTTTTTTTCTAGTTTCTGCTGCCCACATTACGATTTTCAGGTGTCTGCTGCCCACATTACGATTTTCAGGTGTCTGCTGCCCACATTACGATTTTCAGGTGTCTGCTGCCCACATTACGATTTTCTGGTCACTGCTGCCCACATTGCGATTTTCAGGTGTCTGCTGCCCACATTGCGATTTTCAGGTGTCTGCTGCCCACATTACGATTTTCTGGTCACTGCTGCCCACACATTGCGATTTTCTGGTGCCTGCTGCCCACATTGTGATTTTCTGGTGACTGCTGCCCACTTTACGATTATTTTCTGATGACTGCTGGCTGCTGCCCACATTACGATTATTTTCTGATGGCTGCTGCCCACATTACGATTATATATATACACTGGCTGTATGCAGGGGGAACTGGCTATATACACTGGCTATATGCAGGGGGATCTGGCTATATACACTGGCTATATGCAGGGGGAGGCATCTGGCTGCATACAGTGGGTATATGGGTATATACAGGGGGGGGATCTCTGGCTATATATACAGGGGATCTGACTATATACACTGGCCATATATACAAGGGGGATCTGGTGAAATACAAGGGGGAATGTACTGAACGGGGAGTTATCTGGCTATATACTATAAATGAGGATCATATGGTTACTTATCCTAACTGGGGGGGGGGGGCCTCATCTGGCTACCTGTGTGATAAATGGGGGTCATCTGGTCACCTATACTAAAGAGGGGTGGGGTAATTTCGTTATCCATAATAAAGGGGGGTTATCTGGCTACTTAATCACTGCCACATTATATATATTTTGGCGAAACGCTACTGCATCATGTGTATTTTGTAGGGAAACACTGCGCATTGTGTGTATTTTGTGGAGAAATGCTGTGCATCATGTGGATTTTGTGGGCAAACGCATGCGCGGTAGTGTGCGGCTTGCCAAAAGAGACCTATCAGGAACCCCCCCCCCCCCCCCCTTGAAAATCCTGGATTTGCCCCTGATTTGCACAAACAACTTTTTCTTAAAGGAAAATCTTAAGAGTGAATAAGAGAATTAGTTTAACTTACCTAGGGCTTTTTGCAGCCCCCTGGAGTGATCCTGTTCCTGCACCGTCCTTCTGAGTCCCTCCCGCCAGCAGTGGTGACCCCTACAAAGCTGGCCAGCCCTCACCACGTTCCGGATCCTGGGAGCGGAAATCGCGACTGTGTATGCGCAGAGCAGTCCCAATGGTGGGAGCGTGATCAGAGTGCACAGTAGCTGCCGAGCGACTGGCCCGCTTTGTGGTGGTTGCTGCTGCTGTCTTGGAGGGACTTAGATGGACGGTGGGGGAACAGGATCACTCCAGGGGGCTGCAAGAAGCCCAAGGTAGGTTAAACTCATGTATTTTTTTTTACTTTTTTAAGTTTCCCTTTGAGCCCCTTATTGGACTACATCCCCCCCTCAAATCTCATTACAGGATTGTATTGGATTATACACTTGCCTGAGATCTACTTTAATATGTCCATGTTGGGCTTCTGAGGAAGCTAGGGGAAGCTAGGCCACAAAAGATGCATAAGGCAAATAACAATGACGTACATATTTGAATAACCAGCTAAAATAATAATTATATGATGTACTTTGAAATGGAAATGTTTTAATGAAAGAAGAAACTCTTATTCAAGCTGTATGATTAAATAAAGATTTTTAGCTACATGTTCTTCAACTAAAAGAGGAGCTGTCAGCCATACTATCTCATAAAAAAAACACATATAGAAGTAGATGAATACTTGCTCTACTTACATAACATATGTACTGCACTTTCCACATTTTGATTTTAGTGACTTTTCAATGGTAAAAAAGAGAAAATCCTTCTTAGCATTTCTCATCTTAACTGTGGCTATTTTGACGTCAATCCTGATGTAATTTCCTCCCTTACTATCCCCTGCCTGATTTGCGCGCCCTTCACTATAGAAAATGCATTGTCTCAGCATGAGAAATATTGGCCAATCAGAGAGAAACAGAGGTGTGAGAGGTGAAAACAGGAGGGAAAGAGGCTTCAGCGAATCGGGCTGCATTAGTTAAGTCAGAGGGTATGTATAGAGGCAAATAAAGGACAACCCAGCATGCCCTGCAACTTCCTTTTTGTGACCAAATTTTATGTGTGCCAAATAAGAGTCAGATAAACTGGGGAATGATAATTTATCAACAAGAAAAGTAATAGTGATTTTAACTTTTGGATTGCCTGGTTAGCATCCTTATTACTTGTTTGCCAGGTGTTTCAAGCCCTACTTCATAGAGCTTGCTGGTTAGTCTGTACCTCTCGGTGTTACAAGCCCTACTCCATAGAGCCAAATTAATCCATGTCATGCACTGATGAGGATCAAACAATCCGAAACAGTCTGTATGCATTTTGGATTATTATGGCTCTGTACAAATTAACAAGCTGACACATCATTGCATTCTTGCGGTTCTGGAGGTGTGTTTAGTTTCTAAGGGTAACAATGGTTAATTTGCATATATTCAGCAGTGTTGCACTGGGAGTCCATCTCAAGCTCACTCCACCCTGAATTATCACAAATTCTTTCTGTTTTAAGAAAGCAAACTTTTATTTTTCTTAGATAAAAATAAAGAATTGATTTTTTATTTTATGCCCGACCGTTACTCTTTAAGGTACGTTAGATCCCTGAACAGGGTCTGAGAAAAAGGAGTGGGGTTAATACCCAAAATTTCAAACAAAATTCAGGTTTCCCTATAATTCTCTAGAGAAGGAGGCAAAGATGGAAAATATGCATGGCTCCAATTTACCTTGTGTTTTTTTTGTTTTTGTTATCTTTTTAAACATTTTTAACAATAATACAATAATAAACCATTAATAAGTTATTCTGTCCAGTATTTTGCTTCTATACCCTGTTTATATTCACTTATCATTCTGATTGCTATTAGACTTTGCCTTGTTCAGATTTAAGTTTGGTTGCACTTTAAGCATTATTTGTATACTCCAATCCCTCTATCACAGGGGTGTTAAACTCGAATACAAAGTGGGCCGGTATTGCACACTGGGACCAAGTCTTGAGCCAATCTCAATGTCTTGTGGCCACCTCCCCATAGGCAAACGCAGAGGGGATTACAGCTGCCCAGAATCCCCCCTTAGACCAGGGCCGGTGCAAGTTGAGACACCAGAACATCTGCAGGCATCCTGCAGCACCCAGCACTGCCCCTTTCCCTGCTACAGCTGACTTTGGATGTAGCAGCAGCATGTGTACAGAACATGGAGCAGCAGCGTGTGTACAGAGCATGGAGCAGCAGCGTGTGTACAGAGCATGGAGCAGCAGTGTGTGTGTACAGAGCATGGAGCAGCAGCGTGTGTACAGAGCATGGAGCAGCAGCGTGTCTACAGAGCATGGTGTGTGTACAGAGCATGGAGCAGCAGCGTGTGTGTACAGAGCATGGAGCAGCAGCGTGTGTACAGAGCATGGAGCAGCAGTGTGTCTACAGAGCATGGTGTGTGTACAGAGCATGGAGCAGCTCTGGGGAACTTAACAGGGTCAGGTATGAGCACAGCCCTGTGCCCTGCTGGGTGAATGATTAACTTTCCCCTTCATTACCAATGTCGGCTGTCCTCATTATTATCTGTATCCAAACTGCTCTTGATCGACCCCGTTGTCAGTCGGTCGGACAGGAATTATTATTATACCATATTGTGCGTGGCTGAGGGAGACCTTTCAGGAATCCCCCCCTTGAAAATCCTGGGTTTGCCCCTGCTCCCCCATTATAAAGATCTGTGTCTAATCCCCCCTACCCTATACAGAGGAGCCTCCTCCCTCCCCCATACAGTTCCCTCATGCCTTATCCCTTCCCTATACAGTTCCCTGATGTCTAGTGGACCAACCTCCCTGTACAGTTCCCTGGTGTCTAGTGGTCCCCCTCCCTCCCCATTCATTTTCCCGGTGTCTAATCCCCCTCCCTCCCATATATGGCTTCCCTGGTGATCTAGGGCTTCACCTCCAATATAGCTTCCCTGGTGTTGTAGAGTGGGCCAAGCATAATATAAAGTGGAGAGACTACCTGCGGACCAAATTGTATGGCTCTGAGGGCCAGAGTTTGTCCCGTGTGCAGTATCCAGTGACATTCCCTTTATGTGTACAGTCATTGAACGTGGGTTGCTGGAGTGGGACATGCTTCACAGTCTAAGTCAAAGCATGGATTATAGGATTTGCACCGGATCTGGATGTTTCATGACTGCACAGAAGAGGCTTTTCCCTTTAAAGTGGACCTGAACTCTTGCACAAGACAGAAGGAGAACATAAAGAATTGCACTGTGTATGTATTTAGAGAGTTTAGCTTGTCTAATTCCCCTTCATTTGTGACTACTCACCGGTGTAATTTAATCTCTTAGCTGAGGGAGCTGGCTGCTTCGGCAGAGCAGCTAATTTGTATACACAGGATTTAACCCTATGTCTGCTTCCATGAAGGCAGGAAGTAGACCCACTGTGAATGTATTGCAGGATTTGTATCAAATGTAAAAAATATTTTTTTCTTTAAAGGTTATTGGGCTGTGGCGTATCTTTTAGAGCAGAGAGGAAGCTCTGAGTTCATGTCCACTTTAATAACTCTAATAGCAAATATTTAATGGATCTTTCTTCTTAGGGGGTCATTTTTATTTAAAAACTGAAGAATGTTAACAGATGTGCTTGAAGAGTAACATGTTTCTGTGACCTGACTAGTGAGAACTGGGCAAGCATTTTGATTTGTGCCCAAGAACAATAGAATGTGACCAAAAGTGCAGTGAGTCAGATAGAGCACATCATGTTTTCCACTCCGATATTTTACCAGGCCAAAATACACCAACTAAATGATGAGAGCAGCATAGAATGTTGAGACTTGCAAATGAACCCGTCAAATGCAGAGCTAGGATTGTTAGCCATAATTCATTTCATTTAGTTTACCATACCTCTCATCTTTCTGAGATTTGAAGGCGGGATACCTTTGAACACACCCTCAACACCTTCAGACACACCCCTAGTCTCACTCACATACCATGAAAAATGTATGAGTAAAATTTATAAAATAAGCTACACATCAGTTTAAAGGATCAGAATAAATTTTACAGTCATATAAGACACAGAGCGGCACTTATGCTTGGTACACAGACATATCAGCTAAGGCATTGACCTGAGGAAGCAAGCACGCACCCGCGAAATGCGTTGTCAATTCTATGTGCGCTACTAAAAGACCTTTTTTCAATAAACTGGTCCAAATTCTTCTAGAGAGGTAAGATTACCCCTCTGTTTATAAGGTTAACAGCTTATTAGCTTATTATCTTTTATGCATTGAGTGCCTCCACCCGTTTTAACAGTCATATAAGCACTTTTTAGTAGAGAGATACATGTATCTATAGAGAGCTGTACATTAGTCCTGAACGATGGAAGGATTCGGTTACAAAATAGGAATTGTCCTTCCCAAAAAAAGACAGTAAGAGCTTTTGTCACCATCAATTACGCACATTACATCAGCCCTCCTTAAAAATAATAAAATAACCACTTTTTGGATATAGTAGGTAGCGATCCGCAGAGTTTATAACAGGGGTCTCAAACTTGTGGCCTGCGGGCCATTTGCGGCCCTCGATACAATATTTTGTGGCCCGCACCGGCAAAAGCTTCCTTATAGTTCACTTCATTGCTCCCAAGTAATCCGCCGCGGCGCATCGCCGCCTCTGCCCGCCCCTCTCTGTGAAGGAAGAGTGAGAGGGGCGAGCAGAGACGGTGATGCGCCGCGATTGACGTCAGGAGGGACAGATCTGAAGCTGAAAGCTCTGCCCCTTCCAGGAAATGCCGGCGGATTGCCCCCCGGGCGATTTGGGGGCTCTGCAGCCCTCGTTTAGCGGCAGGGATTTGGCGGATTACTTGTAATGGGAGCACTGAAGCGAACTATTAGGTAAAATAGGCAAAATAGTTCGCTTCAGTGTGAATTTGATTTTGAAATAAAAATCAATGCAAGGGACTGGGGGCAGAGGCTGCTGATTGATTGATTCCCTTATGCGGCCCAGCCGCATCCTGACTTTGCCTCCTGCAGCCCCCAGGTAAATTGAGTTTGAGACCCCTGGTTTTTAAGCAGGGTGGTATATTGTCTACTAATGTCTAGTGGCAGGTAGTGATATGCAGAATCTAGTCCAGAGTCTGAATAGATAGTGATCAGTAATGAATGGTGAACACTAATGAGGGGGGCCGTAGGGATCAGCAGATTCTAGTGGCAGGTGGGTAGTGATAGAGCAGGTGGAGGGTGGGAGAGATATGGAGAGACAGAGACAAGAGTGTAGAAGAGATAGAAGAGAGTGGGGGAAAGTAGAGAGAAAAGTGAAACATGAGTGAGTGTCTGTTGGGAAGAAGAGAGTGGTGGAAAGAGAGAGAGGGGAGAGGGAAAGAGTGGGGGGCCGGAATGGGGGAGACAGAGAGACACATACAGGACAGAGGGAGAGGCACAGGACAGAGTGAATGGGAGGCAACATGGAAACAGATTTCAGGATTACTGGTGACCAGGATTGCAATATTCTATTTTGCAGGGCCATACTGAGATAATACACAGACATATTGCACTGTGGAGAAGAGACAAGGTAAATGGGAGAAATACTGTACATACCAGGGAAAGACCTGGGGAGAGCAAGACACACACTATAGTGAGACATAGAGGTAACTGGATTTAAGAGGGCTATCACATGAACAGTCAAAGACCAGGAAGAATTCAGCTGGCTTATCCGTCCATACCTCCTTCAGTGCTTCTTCTGCTATAGCTACAGAAGTTGGCATTGTTATCTGTATCCACTGGCCATTGCAGCATATTCAGTGTGGTGTAACAGCAGCCAGTGAATGCAGATAAAATGAGGACAGTTGACATATGTAATGAAGCCTTCTGCAAGGCCCTGACTGGCTTCTCTACTAGCACACAGCAACACATGTTGTTGCTACATCTATAGTTGACTGTAGTTGGGAAAGAAAGGGGAGGGGCTTTGAGCTGCAGGATGCCTGCAGATACTTTGGTGTCTCAACTTGTGCCTGTCCCCAAACACTGGACTGGCCTTGATGGTTTCTGGACACCAGTGATTCCCCCCACCCCCTAACTTGCCTATGAATACCACTGAACTTATTGCAATGCAGAGATAACTTTCACAATGTGTGAATGAGGTCATCAAAGTCACAGGAAGTTCATAGCACCATGGCACTGTCCCTCAAGCATCTAATGGTGAATAAATCCTCACCTCAGACACCAGATAGAAAACTCATTTGAATGCAATGAAATCTGATTGGCGACTGAGTATCAGCAAAAACAATGGCAGCCTAATCGGCGGTCCACACGTTTCTCTCAGTAAGTGTTTCAACTTTCAAGTAACATTAGAGCTCTCAGAAACAAATATTTGATTGTAAGGCACCAAAGATCTGACAGGTTTAGCTGTTTTTTTGCTCACCTCACACAGCTCAAGACTCTCTGTGCGTTTCCGAGACTCCAGTTCTTTGTCCAGCTCCTCTGTGAACTCACGCAAGTCCGTCTCCAGCTGGTCCTGTCAGGCAATAAGCATAGAATGCTGTAAATACATACTGTATTCAGGAATTAAAATGTACAGGCATGACTGGACTCTTTTTCTCTCACAGCACTGGGAGCGATTGCAGGACAGGCATAAGAAGATAAAAGGGCCTTAGGGGCACAGACTGATGAGAGAGAGGGACTCTGTTTTATAAAACACAGCAGCTTTTGTTGGCAGTGTAAGGATTAAACTTATATCATTAAGCACAAATAAACAATCATGTATACAGTATAAACACCACGTCCACCTGTGTTATTTTAACCTTTCCAGCATTTAATTCCCATGCGGTTTTTGAACCAAAAACAGTACAATTTTCTTTTAAGCATTTCTTTATATTGTAAGCATATTTTGCAGACTTCTTGCAAGTTTCGTTTTTGCAAGCTGTCCACAAGCATGTGTACAATATAAAAAAAAGCACTTTTTATTTTATTTTTTTACTTTTTATTTAAAAAATATTTTTTTTACTTTATTTTTTGCTGCTATGAGCAGTAGTGCTGCCCATTGCTTTTGTTCGTTTTTTTAAAGTTAGAATTTTTTATATTGGATCCAATACAGATGTTTGTATTGAATCCAATACAAAAAATTTGAATTGGCCACCTGATATGAAGACGCTGCTTGCGCCCAATACCAGGGGACGCATGCAGCGTCATCAGAGGGACAGGCCAGGGACTAGAAGCGTACATTGAATAAATGTTATTGTTGTTTTACTATCACCTTAACTAAAGTCTGTTACAAACAATCAATGTCCATAGATAAGGGTAGAGGCGCTCCACAAAACCGTTGGTAAGCTGCTTCTCATACAAACACCTTTGCTGCTGTGACCAGGATAGATCCTTTTCACCTCAAAATAGCCAGTCATGCAATACCACAGCGCCAGGGATTATGTTGGTTACAGACAATCCAATCCAGGGCTGGAGCTACCATAGGAAAAAATGGGCAATTGCCCCAGGGCCCCAGAGCCTGTAGGGGCCACCAAGGTGTCCCTCCCCATCTTAACTGTTGCTCCCCAGGGACTCTGCAGTGTCTGTTAAGTTGGGAGGTGATTGGGGGAGGGTCAGCAGCCAGCTCAGGGGCCCAGGAGGGAAATTTGACTGCAACAAAGGGCCTCTAGTGAGTTTTTTTGGTCGGAGGTGTCTGTTAGTGGGGCCCCCAGGATAATTTTGCCCTAGGGCCCAATTGTTACTTGAACCGGCCCTGATCCAATCCACCTCCAGGGATAGCTCTTTCACTTCTGCATTCCTCCTATGTGACTCAATGCACCAAACAGAGAAGCAGAAAGAATGTTCCCTTTAGTGGATATATCAACTTTTATTTCGCCATGCAAGGCACACCAATAAAAGATAACAGGTAACTTACATCAGGAGGGTCCCATGCCAGTATAGGACCCCCTCTGGATAAATCGCTTCCCACCCTTGTGGTACTCTGAACTTTAGGAAAGCGATCCGCTCTCGTCCCGACTAGTTTCGGCCTTTCGCCGTCATCAGGGGATACGAGAGCGAGCAGGCTAGGGCACATATATATAGAAAATATTATGATTACCTTTCCTGGATGTGGCTGCTGTCACCAACCGGAGCGCCGAGCGCACTGAAGAGTACTTCCGGTCGGCGGCCATACTGGATCCAGTTTACGTCAATGGAACGCGTATGCGTTCCACCAGTATATCTATGCGGAGAGTATGCGGAAGAAACGTCGCAAAGGCATAGAAGTATAAACGTCGTTTGCGTACATGCGTACGACCCTACGTGTGACAGCAGCAACATAACAATAACAAAACCAAAGATTCATTGCAATATAAAAATGAATAAAACAAGATTACAGTCTTTACAATCACTGAATCCAATTGGATTGTAAAGACTGTAATCTTGTTTTATTCATTTTTATATTGCAATGTATCTTTGGATTTGTTATTGTTTAGTTGCTATAATAATTTTCGGATTGAGATTTCCTATTGCCGCTAAAAATGATTGCGCCCCCTTATTATACAGTGGGCACCACAAAAGCCACTAATAACATTGTCTCTATGCGGCGCCCTTTTTAACCGCTTGCCGTAAGTACCTTTTTTACCTGCTTCGGCTGTACGACAGCAAAATAAGACATTCTATCCGCAATATGTGGCCCTATAGGTAAAATGCATAAGCAAAAGCTTGTGATGTAAAGGAAGAACTATATGCACCCAATGCTATAAGCAAACTGTAAACGTTTTTTGTTGTTGTGGGATTTGAATTGGGGATCCATCACTGCAAGGCGAGAGTGCTGCGCACTATGCCACTGTCATAGCTCTCTTGGAGGGACAGTCCCTCTTTGGGAATCCTGTCCCTCTGTCCCACTTTCCTCCTCATTTGTCCCTCTTTCAGCATTGATTTACAGATCTTTGTACATATATGTATTTTTTTTTTACTGAAAAATGTGTTTCATTCCCATCCTTTAAATTGATATATTTCTTATTTTCAAATGTTAATATGAAGGAAAATGAGCCAAGATAGAAAGGATCAGTGTGATTTCCATTATAAAGTAACTTTTTTCTTATTAAATCTCTATAGTATGCATGACTAGGGGTGTGTCTGGGGCGTGATTAGGGGGTGTGGCATGGGCGGTATGGCCTCTGTGCTGCCCGTAGCATTGACAAAGGTTTTAACCCAATCCCACCTCCCCCCCCCCAATTTTTAAAAATCACTTGGATTCAAACTAGCAGGTCTGTTGACAGCCTATCTGCTTATGGATATCTATATATAGTAAGAGAAAGCTTTTGCAGTGCTGCAATAGTCTGACTGAAGAATGAATTCACCTGTGATGATGAATGCAGGTGTGTGTAAAATGGCAGAGCAAAGTACAGTGATTCAGTGGTGAGCTCGTTAACCTTTGGTAGTAAGACTTTTCATGTTTCCTGTTACAGGATTGTCAGTATGGATGACAAGCAGGACCTCCGAGGTGCCTCAATACATGAGTGCAGAGCTTGAAGACTGCATAGTACCCGGAAATGTGGGCGCCCAGGAAACCCAATAGTAGAATATAGGTAAGAAAAAGTGTAAAAAAGATTGAAAAATATTGGTGTTAAATACTATACTAGTACCATACTTTACTATAGCTAAACCTATTCTCACACTAAACCCACACACATCCAATACCTAACTTCAATCGCCCCCCTCCTACGGATGTCTTTAACCATCCCTGCCACCGCAAACCCCCTCACTCATGGCTAACCTTAACTACCCACCCCTTACAGCTAACCTAAGGACCTGTTTCCACTACACGCAGATTGGATGAAGAAAAACTGACTTCAATGAATGTCTATGGGCTTGTTTCCACTAAACGCGATTTTTCTGATGCAGATTTTCCCAAAGACATTCATTGGAGTCAGTTTTTCTGCATCCATTCTGCATCCAATCTGCGTGTAGTGGAAACAGGCCCTAATCTTCCCTGCCAGCTTCCTCCCCCATGGCTACCCTTAAGCTTCCCGACTCCCGATATTTATTGGGTGCCCAATTTGGACCCCTATGGCATCGCTAGCGGGTGCCTAAGTTTTCTGCTTCTGTAGAGACACCCCTGGAGCTCACCAAATTCTGAGTTTCCAGAAGATTGTCAGGCTTTGTCCCATTGCATACATGTTGGGAGATGAGATTTTGTGTTTCTGTTCTTAAAAGTGCAATAACAGCAATGCATGTTAGCCTACATCAACTTCTGAAATTCAAATCTGATTGGAAAATAGCTTATCGATCCACAGACAGAGAGCTGGTTTAGGCTAAACCAATCATCATCATAATTTCTGAATTATGTAAGAGTGATCACCTCTGCACACTTGTGAATATGGATCTCAGTCACCAAACACCTTACTCTACAATATGTGGGAGACAAGCATTTGCTATTGATCCTACACATATACATATCACTTACCAACATTTTGGTGTTGGATTTCCATGGATGTTTGGAGGTGGGACTTAAATTGCTTGTGTCTGATGAGATGGCTTCAAAAAAAGAGAACTTGTTGCCATCAAGCCTTTTTGGAGATGTTGTCTCCTTGCTGGGAAGATGTGATGTAGTTTGAGGTAAGTCAGTGACTCGTGAAGTGTAAGACGGCCTTGAGGAGAAGGTATTAGTGAAAACTGGCTCTGACATTTGTTGATGACGTTGACTGCTGCTGCCCTGAGTTTGCTCTGACTTTTGTTGACGACGTTGACTGCTGCTGCCCTGTGTTTGAAGAGGCTGTCTTGAGTTGGAGTTTGACGAAGTGACTGTACTAGTGAAGCTACTTGTAAACCGTGACCTATCTGAGTTGGTAGGCAAAGATCGGCGTTCTTCTGCAGGAACACGAGAAAGTCCTGTGGAGTGCAATGAGGATGAAGGACTTAAGGACGGTTGAACCCTGGATGTGCTATTCAGCTTGCTTGGTGACTCTGTCACTGGAGACGTCAGTGTTACATGCAGGTGGCTGGTTTCTTTACTTCTGCGGGGCGGCTCATCCTGGTCATTTTCCTTGTGTTGTTGATTATCCTGGAATCTGTGGAGTAGTTAGTCTTGAATAATAGGATTCAACAATGTAAGAGATATTTACTGCTTGGCAGTTGGAAAAAGCCGTCATTTCTCCTAAGGCAGGGAACACACTTAATGCAACAAGTTTCACAGACAGAAAACTGTCAGGACCATGGTAATGACATCACACTGTGGAAGGGGTTTCACCACAATATCAGCCATACAGACATCCCTGATGATCTACTGTATTTGAGAAAAGGTAAAGATTTTGCATGGGAAAGGGGGAATCAGCTATTGATTGGGATGAAGTTCAGTCCTTGGTTAGAGTTCCTCTTTAACCTCCTTGCCAGTCTAAAAAATCCGGCAAGGAGGCAGCGCCGCACTTTTTTTTTTTTTTTTTTTTTTTAAATCATGTAGCGAGCCAAGGGCTCGCTACATGATAGCCGCTGAGCGGCGGCATCCCCCTACCTACTCCGATCGCCTTCGGCGATCAGAGTATGCAAGAAATCCCGTTGAGAACGGGATTTCTTGCAGGGCTTCCCCGGTCGCCATGGCGACCGGGCGGGATGACGTCACCGACGTCATGGACGTCGTGACGTCAGAGGGAACCCCGATCCGCCCCTTAGCGCTGCCTGGCACTGATTGGCCAGGCTGCGCAGGGGTCTGGGGCGGGGGGGGGCGGCTCGGCGCGGCGGGTAGCGGCGAATCGGCGGCGAGCGGCGGCGATCGCAAGTTACAAGCAGCTAGCAAAGTGCTAGCTGCTTGTAACAAAAAAAAAATTATGCAAATCGGCCCAGCGGGGCCTGAGAAATCCTCCTGCGCAGGTTACCCCGAACTGTGTTCGGGATAACCGGCAAGGAGGTTAAACATTTACCTTGAAGTTGCAGTGAAATTCTGGGTTTCTGGTTGGTCTTCGGACTGGCTGGAGTTCTCGCCATCGCTGTCCTCAGAATCTGAAATAAGAAATTGCTAAATGTTTATCTTCATGTGGCATAACGGTCCCATGTTGTGTTAGGTTAAGGCCTGGTTCACATTAGCGTTCCCTGTCCGGATCCGCCTGATCGGATCCGGACCGTATACTGTACAAACGGAACCTACGTTCCGCATAGCAATGCAAAGTCTATGCGGACGTTCACATGCGTACGTTCCATACAGAACGGAGCCGGATCGGATCCGGACTCCGGACACTTTTCCAACATGCGCTATTTTTCGGGTCCGGATCATCCGGCCCACGCACCCGGACCGGAGCCTGACTGCACCATCCGGAAATAGAAACCTATGGGGAACGGAAAGCACAGAACACACAGGATACAAACACCTGACGTTCTACCCCACTTCCTATGCGTATTCTAGCGGCCATTTCGGATGGGGACACATGGGCAGCAGTGGAGCAGCAGTGACTAACGTGCTGGAGCTGTTGGCAGTATGTCGGAGGTGGAGGTGAGGCCTAAACAGCGGAGGACCTGATTCTACAGGTGCACCTTCTGCTGACCCCAACAATTTTATTAGTAATTTCGATGGATCCGGATGGCAGCTGATACATTCCTGATGCAAACGGACCGGATCCGGATCGGAACCGTACGGTTCCGATCCGGATCAGGTCCTGATCCAATCCGGTCCGTTTGCATGCCAAAACGCAAGTGTGAACGGGAACACTATTGCAAAAAGAAAGAAAATAGTAAAATTCAAAATATATACATATAAAAGTGTACATTTCTCTCAGAGTGAAATGCACTATAAAGTACCAATTTCCTATGGTGCTGTCACTTACAGTAAGCAGTAAAAATCTAACCAGTCTGACAGATTTTAGACTAACCCATCTTCTTATGGGGGATTCTTAGTATTTCCTTTACAAAAGCACTCCCTGAAAACCTTTTGGCTGGTGCTTCTAACAATTACTTACCCGACAACTGGTGGAGAACCCTAAACATGTTTCTGTACCATTCCCGGGGCTTGTCCACACTCTGGGGAAAAGATGAAAGAAGGTTAGACAACTAACCGTGCTGAGTCAGTGCCACAGTCACTGTTGACACCCCAAGAACACCACAATTTTTCACAAAAAAATTAACACAAAAACATATCCGTAAATACATTTACAAATCCAACTGCAATGTGGTACTGGACATATCAAAGAGGAACTTTACTGAATTTAACTTAAAGAGGAACTGTAAACAGAAAAAAAATCCTCTCAGCGATGTCCAGTAAAAATGCCTGGGACGAACCATTTTTACTCCTGGCAGAGTAACCGTTATTTTTTTCTTTATTCCAGTAGTTGTAACTGTTATACAGTGAAGGTTGTAACCACCTTTTTTTTACTGACTGATGTCATCTGAAGGTGCCCAATGCATGTGTGGAGAGAGAAGTGCAGTTAGAGAACTAGCTGAAGGAGGCTAAAAGTAGTTTGTATATACAAACAAAATTGAATGGTTGTTGTAAAGCAGTTTTAGTAAAGTAATTGTAGCAGGGTAAATGAATGGAGAATAGTGAGGAGCGCAATGACCTAATTACGTTTACGCGAAATGTCGCGTAATTCGCGAAATTAAGATTATGGCCATAATAGAAATTTTGCAAATTTCACAAAATTACATGAAATTTCGCGTCTATGGGAAATTTTGTAATTACAATAGATTTTTCATAAGTAGGATCATTTACTTAACACAAGCAAATCAGAATTTTGTGTTTAACACGAAAATCCTTCAGTTCTTGAAATTGTGTTCCAGTCCAGAGCCTCCTGATACATTTAAAGCGACAGCACTTGCAGGGACCTTTGCATCATCAGATATTGCAAAACCAAGTGTCATGATCACTAAATGCACCTTGACAAAGGGCTGGTGCACACCAGAGCGGTTCATGAGCGTTTTTAAAAATGCTTGGGGATAGAAAACCGCTTGGGTAATGTATTTCACTGGGATGGTGCACACCAGAGCGGCTCGTTTTTTCCACAAACGCAAATTCAGGTCCTGCAGCATTTTGTAGATTTCTGAGGCGTTTCTGCCTCAATGTTAAAGTATAGGAGAGTGAAAAACCGCTCTGAAAAACGCTAGATCAGAGTGGTTTTCCAGGCGTTTTGGTTACAGAAGCTGTTCAGTAACAGCTTTACTGTAACAATATTTGTAATCTGCTACACAAAAACCCTCCAAAAATTGCTAGGCATGTTTAGAAAACCTCTAAACATGCCTAGAATCGCTCTGAAATCTGCTTCAAAAACATCTAGCGCGTTGCGGATCTGCTAGCGGTTTTTGGTGTGCACTGGGCCAAAGAGCACGTCTTAGAAGTGGCTGCAGATAGAGCCTCCTGATACATTTAAAGCGACAGCACATGTAGGGTCCTTTGCATTATCATTAATTGCAATCGATGATTGACTTTCCTGAGTTTAGTCATTACCTAAATGTGCATAATTACTATTATTTTTGCATAATTACTATTATTTTTATAATTACACACCGAGCGGCCTTTTGAGTGTTTCTGCAGCCGCTTGCAGCTGCGGATACGCTAGGGTAATGCATTTCAATGGGGGTGTGCACACCACAGTGGGAGGCGTTTTGCAGAAACTAATTCTCCCAGGGTGAGGCATTTTTTGGATTGCGGAGACGTTTCTGCCTCAATGTTAAGTATAGGACAAACGCAAACCGCTCTGAAAAACAGCAGATCAGAGCGGTTTGCCAGGCGGTTTTGTTACAGAAGCTGTTCAGTAACAGCTTTACTGTAACAATATATGAAATGTACTACACTGAAATCCGCAGCAGCAATCCGCAAAATGGCTCAGAAAAATAAAAAAAAGCGTTTAAAAATCTGCTAGCATTTTGCGGATCTGCTAGCGGGTTTTGGTGTGCCCCGGACCTGAGAAATGAAATTATGTCCATTTTGTTAATTCAAATAACTTTGTTTCTGTAGAAGACATGAAATTACGAAATTTTGCAAGAGCGACGAATGCGATGAAACCCCGGCGCTGTTCCCACAATGTGTATGTACGTAATATGTAAGTTCGCGTTTACACATTACCTGTCCTGTGTTGCGGGTGCCCGCCTGTCTTCTGCTGCTCTTCTATTAGCTGCATAAACCACGCTGGCGTGCTATGCGGCAAGCACAAGAGTGTTGGGAAATGCACGGGCACTGCAACACAGGACAGGTAATGTATAAATGCACATTTACACATTACACACACACATACATATGTACAGTGGAGAGGCGGTGGACAAGGTGGGCTCGGCCAATTCCCAAGATTTCATGCTGAAATCGATCGGAAATCGGTCTGTGGTGTATAGGCAGCTGACAGATGTGTACCTAGCATTAGGGTAGCCATATTGCTAGCAATGATGGGCAGATTCGACCAAGAGACAAAACCCTCTCTAAGCGATATGGCTACCTTAATGCTAGGTACACACGTTGCAATTTTCTGACAGATTTTTCTGTCGGATCGATTATTTCCAACATGTCCAATCTGATTTCTGATCAATTTCCCATTTACTTCTATTGGAAATCCATCAGAAATCCGATCAGACATGTCAGAAATAATCGATGACTGTAAATCTGGCAGATAATTGCATCATGTGTACCTAGCATTAGTTGTCAGTCTTTCAAGACTGAAGAAAAAGACTTTTTTTCTGGACAGAATATTTACAGTGCTGAGTGGACCCCCTGTAGTGTAGGGGGTTGGGGAGGAGGAGGATTGTGCTAAAGGTATGTCTTTACAAAGGGAGAGGTCAACACCCACAGACAAATGACTGCAGAAGGGGAAACAAACAAGCAGAAGCCTGCATTTGTCAGAATGTGTTGTTTACTATGGGTAGCTGTGCAGCCTTGCAGCCCCCACCTCTCCCATATCAGCGTGTTTTACTCACTTCATCCCAGCTGGAAGTCCTCCCTTATCAGCTCTTCCTACAGCCCTACATTTCAGTAGCTCTATCTCTGCTCTGCCTGCCATGTGAGTTCACCGGAGATGCTGGCAGATGGGACAGAGATAACACAGAGATTGCAGGAGAGCTGTAGGAAGTGTGTGCTGAAAGCACAGGGCTTCCAGCTCCGATGAAGTTCCTTACACATACCAGCTGATCTGCAGGACGTGGGGCTGAGAGTGGCAGCCCAGATTCAGGGGGGCAGAGAGGAGGAAGATCTGTCACAGCAGCTGAGGCTGCAACATCGGCTGCTTCTGCCTCCCCTCGTGCACAACTACACATGTCCTTCCTTGATGACGGTGAGGACAACAGTTTTTTTTTTCTCTCCCAACTACTGCTGGTGATGTCACTACCCAGGGGGCAGTGCGCACAACTAATTTATACATCCGCGGAGGAAACTCATGGAGGGGGCGTGGCTTAGCATTTAAAGGTGAAATTCCAGCAAAATGCTGGCTTTATATGAGGAAATACTGGGGTTTCCCCCATAAATTAGGTATGGCTATCTGCTGGCAATGAGTTGTCTTTGATGTTACAGTACCTCTTTAAAGGAATACTGTAGGGGGGTCGGGGGGAAATAAGTTGAACTTACCCGTGGCTTGTAATGGTCCCCCGCAGACATCTTGTGCCCGCGCAGCCACTCCCCAATGCTCCAGCCCCGCCTCCGGTTCACTTCTGGAATTTCAGTCTTTAAAGTCTGAAAACCACTGCGCCTGCATTGCCGTGTCCTCGCTTCCCCTGATGTCACCAGGAGCGTACTGTGCAGGCCCAGTATGGTCTGTGCCTCCGCGGTACACTCCTGGTGACATCAGCGGGAGCGAGGACACGGCAACGCAGGCGCAGTGGTTTTCTGACTTTAAAGTCTGAAATTCCAGAAGTGAACAGGAGGCGGGGCCAGAGCAATGGTGAGTGGCTGCGCGGGCACAGGATGTCTGCGGGGGAACATTAGAAGCCCCGGGTAAGTTCAACTCATTTTCCCACGACCCCTCTACACAGTATTCCTTTAAGGATTTCAATGTCTTATATTTATACATTAGTTATTAAACAAGGTACACATGTAGGAGACCAATAAGGAAGGCATATGCCCCAAGCCACAAGAAACCACAATCAATATTTAAAATATCATCATTTTTATATATCAAAAATAACACACACACATATAATATAAATAAAAGGGACTGATGGTGGTTGATGAGGCCACCGATTCCACACACATACACCCACCTCACACTCATACAACCCCCTTCATGTATCAAAACTGGCTGAAGAAGACACATTTCCATAAGGTTCCCTGTTGGGACAAATTGAGTTGTTATAGAGGCAATTCAAAACCTCATATGGACAGATGGCAACAGATGATAACCTTCATTTACATTCCTAAATTTATCTCTATCTTTACTGCTGCCAAGGAGCACCACTTTGGAATGTTTATTTGTTGTATTTTCCGAAATGAGCAGAAACAACACCTGTTCTCCCACAGTGCCCTGGGGCAGAAGGCTAAATAGCCTAGGCTAATCGTCACGGGTGTGGGGCCAGGGGTGGTTGGCAGGGTTACATATATAATGCAATATAAGGCATAGATACAGCTCCAATATACAGCAATACATATAGTATGTGTTCTGATGCTGAAACCAGGATAATTAATGTAAAATTGGGTATTCTGAATATTGGATTACATTCTACTAGAAGTCATTGCAGTGCCTCTTATAAAGTCTCCAGCCTAATGCTAGGTATACATGATGCAATTTTCTGACAGATTTACTGGCAGATCGACTATTTCCAACATGTCCGATATGATTTCCGATCGATTTTCCATTCACTTCTATGGAAAATCGATCAGTAGTCATATTGGATATGTTGGAAATAGTTGATCTGACAGTAAATCTGTCAGAAAATTGTATCGTGTGTACCTAGCATTTGGCTGGAGACTTTATAAGAGGAACTACAATAGTGGATCCGCTGCCTCTGTCCATGTATCCATTGCTGTGGGTTGTAGCCTATTGTATGCTACTATTGTTATACCCGTTTCCTGTGCAGTGTTGGAAAAAGTTGTGCAAGACAGACAGGAACCTTGTGTTCTGTTACCACAACTGAGACAACCGATGCGGTGAAGATGAAAATATCTGAACTGAACGAATCCTATAGATAGCATGGAGTCCGTCGGCCTGTCCAGTTATCTGTTGATCTCCATTTGCACAAGACAGTCCGATTTTAAGTGCAGTGTGGACCAAACTTGTTTGGAACAAACTTCTTAGGCGCATGCGCGGACGCCAGAGCGGGAGGATGTGCCTCGCCTGAGCTCTGTAAGATCCAGGGGGTTTTCAGGCCGCTAGCACTAGCAAAACCGGCCGAACCAGATCCAAGCCAAACTCCACTCCCCGCAAAGTCAGTAAACTGCTTAGTACAATCCTCTCAGATCAACTCCTCCCTTCTTTCAAACCTGGCTTACGCACGCCATATTACCTGCCCATGGTCTCACCATGATGTTGCTTTGGCCGCATTCACTTCTATTCTCCCCAGAGTCTTTAGACCTAATTGGAGACTAAATGAATCTCTGCTCCTAAAGGATGTCATAGCTATTAAGATACATGCAGCGATCACAGAATACTTCAAAGCTAACGATAATGATCAAGCTTCTCCTGCCTCTATTTGGCTAGCTCATAAGGCCACAATTAGGGGCCAAATAATTAAATTAGCTTCTCAGGCAAAGAGAGCCAAATCTCTGACCATCCAAAATATAGATCAAAAAATACTGACCCTTACGCAGATAAATAGCCAAAGGCCTTCCCTGTACCTCAAAAAATCAATAGCTGACTTAAAACTCCAACTAGACATCCTTTTTACTGCCCAAACTTAGAAAGCCATCAGATGGTCTAAAGCTAGAACAATTCGACAATTAAATAAACCTAACACCTGGTTAGTTAGGAAGCTTCGCCTTCAACAAAACATTGATCAAATTTTACAAATTAGAGACTGCTTAGGCAAAATCACCTCTAATCCTGATACTATCACCCAAACTTTCCAGAAATATTACCAGAAACTATATTCTGACCCTAATAAAACCTCCCCTCATCCCTCCACAGACCAATTCCTGGATAGACACAGCCTTCCGTTCCTGTCCACTTCTGATAGCAACTCTTTGAGCCTTCCCTTCTCAGAGTGCGAAGTTCTTAAAGCTATCAAGAAGCTCAAATCAGGTAAGGCTCCAGGCCCCGATGGCTTTAGTGCCCCGTATTACAAAAAAAAAAATCGCAGATGAACTAGTCCAGTCTCTGACTAAATTATTTAATTCCTTACTGAAAGGCTCTAGACCTCCACCTGAGTTCCTTCAAGCGGCCATCACCCTAATCCCAACGCCAGGTAGAGATCCAATGTCGACTAAAAATTACCGGCCCATCTCTCTCCTGAACCTAGATTGCAAGCTTCTCGCTTCCCTACTAGCTGCCAGTTTAAATAACCTCCCCCCTTCCTTAGTACATAGAGACCAGGTAGGGTTTATTCCTACACGCCAAGCATCTGATAATATAAGAAAGATTCTAAACATTATTCACCACGTACATTCTAAAAAGATCCCGACTGCCCTCTTGGCCTTGGATATGGAGAAGGCTTTTGACACCATTAGATGGCTCTTAATGCTTGCCACCATTAAAAAATTCGGAATAGAAGGCAAATTCCTTCACCTGATCGCTAACCTTTACTCCATGCCCTCGGCCAATCTTAATCTCCCCTCTATCCATAATCATCCAATACAAATAGAAAGAGGCACAAGGCAAGGTTGCCCCCTGTCCCCGGCTTTTTGTGCCTTACGATTTTTATTTAGCACAGGCAATGCGTTTCGCGGGTCCAAGCCCGATTCATCAGGCCAATAAAAGTGCCAAATGAACAAGTCGATATGGCAAAGGGAGCCTCATTTTTTTCCTGCAAGGTGCTGAGACACCCCCACTACACTATATAATGGCTGAACTGTTTCGGAACCCTGATTTTGCCTCGGGTCTTGATCCTAATGCCTTCAAATGGTGGATAGATAGGGGCCTAATTAAAGTAGGAAATATTGTCTCTGCATTTAATGTGATGACGCTATCACAATTCAAGCAAGCCCACAATCTCCCCTCCACAGAGCTTTTTCGTTCATGGCAAATATTCCACTAC
This sequence comes from Hyperolius riggenbachi, assembly GCF_040937935.1. NCBI lineage: Eukaryota > Metazoa > Chordata > Amphibia > Anura > Hyperoliidae > Hyperolius > Hyperolius riggenbachi. The sequence goes on from NC_090648.1 coordinate 99,378,402, forward strand.
TTATCCAAATTTAAATCTCAGGACTCATCTATAGGGTATACGTGGTTCGAGACCTGGTGCACATCTGAACCCTTAGAGGGAGGCTTTATTTCTATCCTATTTCAGTCACTACTTCGCCCTCCCACATTGGAGACTATTATTCCCGGATATATTAAAAGATGGGAAGAAGACATAGGTTCATCTCTCTCACCCGCTAGGTGGTCTAACTGTTGTCTCACTCTCACAAATGGTAGCCTCCAATATTCAATACTTGAAACATCTGTGAAACTTTTGTATAGGGCCTACTTAACACCCCTTTCAAATGTCTAAAATAGATCCAACCAAGAATCCCTCATGTTTCAGAGGTTGCAGAGAAATAGGCACCATTTGGCACATATGGTCGGTCTGCCCCATTGCTGCGAATTTCTGGCAAGAAATATGGCAAAAAGTCCAGTCACTCATCCAAATTAGATTGACTCTTAATCCATTTGTAGCTCTCTTAGGGGACAAATTACCAGGTATTAGACATCCTCAACATAGGCTCCTGCAATGTATTATGAGCGCTGCCAAGGTTCACTTAGCAGCTTCTTGGCTGCAACCTTCTCTCTCTACTATGGCTATGTACAATAAGGTCACCACTACTATGATCTGTGAAAATGTATTGGCCAAAGTCGAGAACACAATGTTGAACTTCCAGAGGACATGGACTCCCTGGATTACATCCCTCAATAGTCAGGTACTAGGTCCTACATTACTAACCTAATCTGTTAACACATTCAGATACTATCCACCCCTGGCATAATATCTTTCTACTTTGTATTATCCTATATTTCTAAGCTGGCACCGTGGCAATCCTATGTGATCTATAGGTTGAATACATTGTTCTATTTCTTTCTTTCCATTTTCAGTTCTTGCTACAATTTATTGTTGCTCACTAGAGTATGTTAAAATGTGATAACTATCGATTCTCTCCAGATATGTTTATTTGAAGTTATTCATGTGTTCTACTACCTTCTGTGTTCATCATCACCCCAAGGGGACCTACAGTATATACTATTGAATGTTCACTTTCTTTTGTGGTTATCAATAAAATGTTTTAAAACTGGAACAAACTTCTTAGCAAAGAGGACCCTAAATAGTCATAATTATGGGCAGCATTCACAAAGGGTTGATCGCTTAAAAAAAAATCAGCTCTATAAAATACCACATTCAGTATTTTAGACTTTTCTCCGAATTCTCAAAGATTTTCATAGGTGCGGAAGAAAAAAAAACCTGTTCAGTAACAGCAGAAGAGTGTGGAGCTGTCTCTGTTTTTGTTACATGCTGTTCCATGCAGTGACGGCAATACAATAGTAAAAGGCATCTCCAACATCCCTTTAGAATGTACATGTTTGCTATAATTCCTCTGCTCCCTCTTAATCTGTCCATTAGTCTTTCTTAACATTTTATTTTATTGCCACAGCTTAGATGAACTCCAAGAGACATTACACATGTCATTCTTAGGTGATTTCCCCACTAGCTCCTCCGCATCTTCAAACAGAAACCTAAAGGGTTAAATGCCTGGAGGGCTGCAGGGAAAACCTCTTTTGTTCCACTTAATCTCCGCTGCTGCCTGGGGATAGAAAAGCTTGTCCCCCCCCCTAGAAGGCTTCAGATCCTATCAGCAAAGAGACAGCCGCTTGCAGGAAACAGGGGCTGTTATTATTGGCTTCTTGCTTATGCCAGTCATGGAATATCCACTCTAAAGCATTGGGGAGGCTGGTTTTCAACACCTAAGAGCTATCGTTAATCAGCAAACATCCCTTTTGGCTTTACCGCATGCTAAGATCTTTGTGAATTGACATTTGCTGGCATTTATTGAGGTATTTACCACACAAATCATTAATTTCCCTCACTGCCCGGTAATTTCAGCTTCTCTTGCGGTAACATTGACATTTCACTAAATGATCGGAAAAGCAGCTGTTTTCTGCATTACCGCAAGCGGTAAAGCTTTGTAGATGCTGCCCATAGTGCACGTCTGGGGTTATGTATTTGTTGGGGACATTTGGGAATTTATTTCCAAATACACAAATAGGCTCTTCCCTCTCTTTACATACAATATGCTACAATGAGAACCCAATGCAGCACACCAACTTCAGAGAAAAGTCTTCAAAAACCAACACATTTATTATTGGATTATAAGAGGCCCATATTCTTCTGTTTTATATACAACAATGCAGACTGTTTGTAACTCCAAGCGCAGTACTTTGTCAAATGCCTGTCACGTGTTTCACAACCAGAGGCCGCTTCCTCGGGGGCAATGAAAATCGTACATACAATCAGACCTGTGTGACCATTGGTCTCGGCAATCTGCCGTGCTCTCCAGCTCGTCTTAATGTGATGGACACATCGCCTAAATGCAGAACAAGCGCTGCGGAAATTTGGGCGCCCAAAACACCTGATAGTAGAATATCAGTATATTCACAGAGAAAATGACGATAGTAAAATATTAGCAATACATACTGATAGCTATACTATAGCTAAACCTAATCCTAACCCTATTCTCACACTGAACCTTCCCATTACCAAGACATAACCCTAACCAATACCCCCCCCCCGCTTATCTAACCCCCCGTCCCTCGTGCCTAACCTTAACCACCCACCCCTCACGTCTAGCCTTAAATACTCCCCAGCTAACCATGACCGCCCTAAACACCCCCCCCCCCCCCCCATAGTTGCAAAGAAAAGCACAGTAAAAACATTTTTTCGGGTGCCACCATAGGCCCCCATTAAAATACCGGCATTAATGGGAAATTTGGCTGCCCACAACATTCGATAAACATCGGGCGCTGAAGCCCCCATGGTGCAGATGGCCCCAGCGCCCTACATATATAAACTTCTAGTGCCAGCGGGCGCACAAATCTCCCGTCACTGGACACATCTCCCTCAATCAAGAGGTAAAGGCGACTTTGGGGTCAAGGGAGACGTGTCCCTTGCGTTAGGCTGAGCTGGAGAGCATTGCAGATTACTATAGGAAGGAAGCATTCCTTATATGGGAAAGACCCATTGGTTTTATTTATTAGATGTAATTTAAAGAAAGTGTTTACTCTTGGACTCCCTGAAACACTGTGGACGTAGGAATGGACTACACATAACAACATCACATTCCACATTACATTGCTTGTTTGTTGGGCCTCAGTCAGATCACATTTTCTCCATTATTACAGCAATCCAGCACAGAAAGTTTATACTTACAGATCTGGAAGCAAATGGCATCCCATCTTCATCTGTAGGTCCAATACCGTCATAGCGGATCCAGCGCCTCTCTACTCGCGGGCTCGAGCTGTCACATGTGTCATCAGAGTTGTCAGAGGTAAGGACCATTGTAGCCTTGTACACCTGCCCATTGCCTTCAGAGACAACCTGTTTCATTTTAACAACATTGGAACAAGCGGTTTAGGTTTTCATTATGACAAGAGGGTCACACAGGCAACCTTTACAGAGTTGAGTTGCAATAGGCCAGTTGCCCAGCAGATATCGCCTGCTTGTTGGGGAAATACTTAATCAAACCTACGAGCATCAATTTAAAGAGGAGCTGCAGTGAAAATAACATTGTAAATAAAATTGCTTTTTTTTTTTTTTTTTTACAATATTAATTTGTAGATTATTTAGTCAGTGTTTGTCCATTGTAAAATCTTTACTCTCCCTGATTTACTTTCTGAAATTGATCACAAGCTACATCATCTTCAGTCCTGCTAGGTGATCTCTGCGGAATGTTTGTGATGGAGCAGAGTGGTCTGTACATGCAGATAGGCACCCAGTATAACAAGTTAGGAGTCTTTACTTGAAGAAAAACATGCAGAGATTTATTATACACCACCATCAGGAAATGCAGCTTATTTACAACAGAGAGAATACAGCGTGAATACAGGAAATAACTATCCCATAAATACATCCCGCTTTACACACAGTGACATCTTGTGGTTGTTTTCTATACTGCAGCTTAAGGTAATAGTGTTGTTAAATCTCTTACAGTTTGTTTGTTTACTGAGAGATCCACAGCCAATACAAAATACACCAGAATGCTTTGGAAGGGGGGTGAGGCAGGGCTTCTCAGCACACATTGTGCGACACGTAGTGCCTGAATTTGGCACAGCACTCCGTGCCCCACGTATGCAGTTGTGAGACCTCAAATTACTTCTCTCTTCGTGTTGCTACGACTCGGTGGTTTACAGGAAATCTACCAACACTGACCAGTAGTACCTCATTTTTGACACCTGCTGGAACACCAGAACTCTGCATCACCGGCCAGATAGGGGAACTTGTGACCTAAGAAAGGTCACACATGGGTGAGTTAGTGAGGGTTAATACTTTGGGCATGTTATGTGCCCAGGAAAGTTGTTCTGAAAACAGGTACTGGTTAGTTTAAACTCTGGCTGGCATGGGGGTGGTGTATAAAGATGGTGTGGTGAGCTGGCCATGTGCAATAATTCATTGGCTGGGTCACAAAGCTCAATTTTTTTTGTCAATGCAACCTGGTGAGGTAAGGAGTCCACAGGTGAGTAGTTTAGTGTTAGGAGTATTCCCCTCGGTTCCCCTACAGATTAGCTGTATATTCTACAATAAGTTGTTTTTTTTATAGTTGGGTATACGTAGCTGTATCAGAGTCAGGCTGCTTTGGCCTATCAAAAACCCATCTGAGCAGTTTGTGTCTTTATTTGGCTAGTTGAATTTGTGAGTGTGAGTGATGGGCATGTCTAGGAGAACTTATGGAGAAGCATGTGATCAGTTTGGTCAGGTCATAGATAGAGACGTTGCGAACGGTTCGCCTGCAAACGGTTCCAGGCGAACTTTGGGGGTTCGCGTTCGCCTGCACCAGGCGAACTTTCGCGGAAGTTCGATTCGCCCCATAAAGCTCTATTGAGCAAAACTTTGACCCTCTACATCACAGTCAGCAGGCACATTATTGCCAAACACACTGCTCTCACTGCTGGAGGCCCGCCCCCCCTCCTCCAAGCAAGGTCCTTATACCATTTGACTAGTCTGCCTACACTAATTATTTAAGGGACAGCTGCTTCCCTCCTCCCACTTCCCTCCTCCCACCCTTCTACCTATATATGTTAAGGACATGTAGCACCATCCAGCCACTGCTTAAGGATATGTAGCATGGCCTTTCGTGTTCAACAGTTGTCCAAAGAGAACCCCAGATAGCCAGGTAGATTCATCTCTCTCTCTCTCTCTCTCTCTCTCTAGTAGGGAAGGTCACCGCTTTCCGCGGAATTGTATTTTTGCGCATAAATGGATTGAGCATAAATGGTACATGCTAGGCTGGCTTCAGCATGTAGTGTTGGTGGTGGCAAGGCCATGCCTGGCTACATATCCTTAAGCAGTGGCTGGATGGTGTAAAGGTTAAGGGCTCTGCCTCTGACACAGGAGACCAGGGTTCGAATCGCGGCTCTGTCTGCTCAGTAAGCCAGCACCTATTCAGTAGGAGACCTTAGGCAAGTCTTCCTAACACTGCTACTGCCTATAGAGCGTGCCCTAGTGGCTGCAGCTCTGGTGCTTTGAGTCCGCCAGGAGAAAAGTGTGATATAAATGTTATTTTTCTTTTGGACTGAGCATAAATTGTACATGCTAGGCTAGCTTCAGCTAGCTTCAGCTAGAAGTGTTGGTAGTATAATGGATATGTTAGTTACCTACCATACACTGATACCTGGGTTCAATCCCCAGCCATGGTATGTTAGCTGGCTTTTGAAATACTGGAATTCCCTGGCAGATGAGACGGGTAGAAGGGTTGGAGGGTTTAGAGGGTTGGAGGGTGGAGAGGAGAGGAGGAGGAGGGAGGGCCAGGTATTAATACACTTGAAACATGTTTTTTAACATTATTCCAGCCAGTAGAAATTTTTGAAAATTTTGAAGTTCGCATCCCCATTGAAGTCTATTGCGGTTCGCGAACTTTTTCGCGAACCGAACTTTCCGCGGAGGTTCGCGAACAGGGTTCACGAACCGAAAATCGGAGGTTCGCGACATCTCTAGTCATAGATATGCAAGTCTCTGATTTGCTAGTCATGATCATGTGCTAAAGCAGGATGTGATAACAGCAAATCATAGAGCTTTGCAAATTAGATGCTTCTCCAGGAGTTCTTCTAGACATGACCATCACTAGTAATAACTCACAAGAAGCACTGTGCTAAACCTCTGCATAAGCCTGTGCATTCTGGCAGAAGAACAATCCACTGTCAGGGACAATTGTAATAAAAATATAAATGTTATTCATGAAACAGTGGTGCCCTAATTACACATTCAAACGAGCACAGAACTGAGCCATTGTTTTTTACAAGTCAAGCCAATAAATAATATAAGGAGTCTTATCCCATACTGTTCCTACTGGATACTGTTGCTATGGTGGTGTCATCCACTGGATGAGAGTTTTGAGCACCCGTCAGACTGGTTTGGAGTGTAGAGCATACCCTGTGTATTGCAGCAAAGACAGATCTTAGAAGCTTGCAAGTCCCCATGCATCTTCCATTAGTTTGCTTGGTCTCCAGCACTGGGGAAGTGACTTAATTTCAAGGGGTATGGGGATAAAATATTGTCACTACTTTACAAACTACTAGTGTCCAATACTAATGAATATTAAGCCCTTGGCCACCTTCCTGTCCCCTGAAGGTTGTGGTGATATGGAAATAATAAAGTTGTATGTATGTGGTGTGGAGATCCCCATTCCATGTAAAATATATGAAATGGATGGGATTTGTGTCAGCTTGAAACCAAAAAAGAAAGATAATACTGAGGATTCACAGCAGCTGGACTTCAATCAAGCACCGAATATGCTTCAAGCAATTAAAGGAGGATCCAGAAGATTTCAAGCATACCTTTACATTTATCCACATGGAACCTCATTAGCCATGTATCTCCCAAACCATTTAGTTTGCCTAGGTCACCTTAAAATGGAGACATCTGCAAACCTTGTGCCATCTGCAAACACAGTGACCTGATTTTTCTTTTCAGCCTCAACATAGTTTATGCAGAAATTGAAATGTAACAGACTTAAAACCAATATAAGCAGTAGCGCTAACAGGAAACACTGATGAGGAAGGGGCGGGACCTTTACCTCAGGAAGCTGAAGCTGAGTGGCTAGGCATTCTAAGAAATGACGTAATGACAGGTCAGTCGTCTACAAATATATGGCCTATGAATTCTGAAAGTAAAGTCTGAAACACATCGATAGAATATGGGTATAAACTATGAAGTATGCAGCACTTTATTTTGGTGCAGGGAGTGTCACACCAATTGCATAGTTAATGTTCTACATTTATAGGTTTAAAGGTAAGCATGCAGTGCTGTACTCAGGTAAGAGGTGTGAGGGTGCGGTCACATCCATGTACCTTGCTATGCAGGCTGCGAATTCAGAATGAAACTGAAAGTCATTTCTTAGTCAGTCACAAAACTTTTTGAGCAGCACGGTGATGTAGTGAATAGCACTCTTGTGTTGCAACACTGGGGTTCCAGGTTCAAATCTGGGTTTTACCCCAAAAACATACAGATAAGTTGATAATTGGTTCCCCTCAAAAATGGCCATAGACTTTGATAAGGACATTAGACTATGACTTCTCTGAGGGGCAGCTTTTGGCATGTATATGTATGGTGCCAACCAGTAGCAGTTCTTCCATGAATCAACGTGAATCAAGTGCTTCAGGGTGGCAACGATTAGAAGGTGGCTCCCCTCCCCAAATGTACCCCTCCTCGCACTCCCCATCTCCGCCTTCCTAGATGCGCAGAGCCGCTTCACTCACCTGCTCTCAGCATTCCAGCGATGGGATCACCATCCGCCCATCCAGAGTCCTGTAACCGTGGCTACAGAGGTGTCTCATGTGACCTGTTACTTGCTGCTGGGTCACATGAGGCATCACTGTAGTCAGAGAGGAAGTAGGATTTCATGTGTGGCTGGTGATCCTTTTGCTAATCTGCTGGGTGTGGGTGAGTGATACAGCGCCGCTGCAGCACATATCCAGCATCCGGGGGGTCAGATGTTGCGGGCCAGCAGGGAGGAGATACTGTCTTGGAGGAAGCAAAAGGAAGTAAGCGTAGAGCCAGTGCCTGCAATGCACAGCCCAATTATTGTGCTATTGTAACTGGGCCCCTGTTTCAGGGGGCTGGTCTAGAGTCCTGCATCATCCACTCCCTTGGCTTTGTATAGTGCTATTTGTTAATAAAACGGTTTCCCAACAGTCTCTGGCATCTCTTGTCCGGGGAAAGGGTGCAGCACCAGGGGTACCCAGTGCAATATATTGCTCATCTGCTGAGTAGGAATGGTCAATGGCTTATATGCAAATTGTATGCCGCTTGGATTAGGGCCAACCAATTGGATTTTCTTTCATTTCCAATTGGTCCAGTTCTAAGCTAAATATAATTTGCATGAAATTTACATAGATTGAAATCCGGAATTAAAGCAATCCCAAGGTGGGCAGAAAAACAATAGTTAAATGCACACACAGAGAGAGAAGCCCCTGGATCCTTCCCACTTCCTCATCAACCCCACCACAGGTGGCAGTCCTTAGTTTATGGCTGCGTTCCATTTAGCACGAGTGTGGCCATACTGTGCCTGTGCGAGTAATGGTGTGTACACACTTGAAAGAATTAATGAAAGATCTTAGACCAATTTTACCCCCTTCCATGTAGTACGAGAGCCATACTCTACTACACAGTCTATTCTATGGAGCTGAACTCCCCATCAGATACAAATCTTTGCAAGATGCTGCACACAAAGATGCCCGTACACATTCAAAAGATCAGTATCTGCAAAAGATCCGTTCCTGGAAAATGCATTCATAGTCTATGATATCTGCAGATCTCAGATCTCATACACACCTTGTTTAACAGACATTCATCTGCAGATCTGAAGATCCATCCTGGTGGATCTGATCTGCAGATGAATGTCTGTTTAACTACTTCCCGACCGCCGTATAGACAAATGGCGGCCGGGAAGCAGACGCCGCAAGGACCGCCGTATTGACAAATGGCGGCGGTCCTTGTTTGGGCATGGGTGGAGCGATCGCGTCATCCGTGACGCGATCCTCCGCCTCCGCCTGTCGCCGCTCACTCGCCGCAACATCCCGCCGGCCATACGGAAGCGCCGGCGGGATGTTAACCCGACGATCGCCGCATACAAAGTGTATAATACACTTTGTAATGTTTACAAAGTGTATTATACAGGCTGCCTCCTGCCCTGGTGGTCCCAATGTCCGAGGGACCACCAGGGCAGGCTGCAGCCACCCTAGTCTGCACCAAGCACACTGATTTTCTCCCCCCCCCCGCCCCAGATCGCCCACAGCACCCATCAGACCCCCCCCTGCCCACCCCCCAGACCCCTGTTTGCACCCAATCACCCCCCTAATCACCCATCAATCACTCCCTGTCACTATCTGTCAACGCTATTTTTTTTATAACCCCCCCCCCTGCCCCCTGCTCCCTCCTGATCACCCCCCCACCCCCCAGATTCTCCCCAGACCCCCCCCCAGACCCCCCCCCCATGCACTGTATGCATCTATCCCCCCTGATCACCTGTCAATCACCTGTCAATCACCCGTCAATCACCCATCAATCACCCATCAATCACCCCCTGTCACTGCCACCCATCAATCAGCCCCTAACCTGCCCCTTGCGGGCAATCTGATCACCCCCCCACACCAATAGATCGCCCGCAGATCCGACATCAGATCACCTCCCAAATCCATTGTTTACATCTATTCTCTCCTCTAAACACACACTAATTACCCATCAATCACCCATCAATCACCCCCTATCACCACCTGTCACTTTTACCTATCAGATCAGACCCTAATCTGCCCCTTGCGGGCACCCAATCACCCGCCCACACGCTCAGATTGCCCTCAGACCCCCCCTTATCAATTCACCAGTGCATTCATTACATCTGTTCTTCCCTGTAATAACCCACTGATCACCTGTCAATCACCTATCACCCATCAATCACCCCCTGTCACTGCCACCCATCAATCAGCCCCTAACCTGCCCCTTGCGGGCAATCTGATCACCCACCCACACCATTAGATCGCCCGCAAACCCGCCGTCAGATTACCTCCCAAATGTATTGTTTACATCTGTTATCTTCTCTAAACACCCACTAATTACCCATCAATCACCCATCAATCACCCCCTATCACTGTTACCTATCAGATCAGACCCTAATCTGCCCCTTGCGGGCACCCAATCACCCGCCTACACGCTCAGATTACCCTCAGACCCCCCCCTTATCAATTCGCCAGGGCATTATTTACATCTATCCTTCCCTGTAATAACCCACTGATCACCTGTCAATCACCTGCCAATCACCTATCACCCATCAATCACCCCCTGTCACCCCCTGTCACTGCCACCCAACAATCAGCCCCTAACCTGCCCCTTGCGGGCAATCTGATTACCCACCCACACCAATAGATCGCCCGCAGATCCGACATCAGATCACCACCCAAGCGCAGCGTTTACTCTCCTCTAAACACCCACTAATTACCCATCAATCACCCATCAATCACCCCCTATCACCACCTGTCACTGTTACCCATCAGATCAGACCCTAATCTGCCCCTTGCGGGCACCCAATCACCCGCCTACACGCTCAGATTACCCTCAGACCCCCCCTTATCAATTCGCCAGTGCAATATTTACATCTGTTCTCCCCTGTAATAACCCACTGATTACCTGTCAATCACCTGTCAATCACCTATCAATCACCCATCAATCACCCCCTGTCACTGCCACCCATCAATCACCCCCTGTCACTGCCACCCATCAATCACCCACTGTCACTGCCACCCATCAATTAGCCCCTAACCTGCCCCTTGCGGGCAATCTGATCACCCACCCACACCAATAGATCGCTCGCAGATCCGACGTCCGATCACCTCCCAAGTGCAGTGTTTACATCTGTTCTCTACCCTAAACACCCACTAATTACCCATCAATCACCCCCTGTCACTGCTACCTATCAGATTAGACCCCTATCTGCCCCTAGGGCACTCAATCACCCGCCCACACCCTCAGAATGCCCTCAGACCCCAGCCCTGATCACCTCGCCAGTGCATTGCTTGCATCTATTCCCCCCTCTAATCACACCTTGAGACACCCATCAATCACCTCCTGTCACCCCCTAGCACACCTACCCATCAGATCAGGCCCTAATTTGCCCCGTGTGGGCTCCTGATCACTCGGCCAAACCCTCAGATCCCCCTCAGACCCCCTTCCGATCACCTCCCCAGTGCATTGATTGCATCTATTTTCCCCTCTAACCACCCCCTGAGACACCCATCAATCACCTCCTGTCACCCCCCTAGCACTCCTATCCATCAGATCAGGCCCAATACAACCTGTCATCTAAAAGGCCACCCTGCTTATGACCGGTTCCACAAAATTCGCCCCCTCATAGACCACCTGTCATCAAAATTTGCAGATGCTTATACCCCTGAACAGTCATTTTGAGACATTTGGTTTCCAGACTACTCACGTTTTGGGCCCGTAAAATGCCAGGGCGGTATAGGAACCCCACAAGTGTCCCCATTTTAGAAAAAAAGACACCCCAAGGTATTCTGTTAGGTGTATGACGAGTTCATAGAAGATTTTATTTTTTGTCAAAAGTTAGCGGAAATTAATTTTTATTGGTTTTTTTTCACAAAGTGTCATTTTTCACTAACTTGTGACAAAAAATAAAATCTTCTATGAACTCGCCATACACCTAACGGAATACCTTGGGGTGTCTTCTTTCTAAAATGGGGTCACTTGTGGGGTTCCTATACTGCCCTGGCATTTTAGGGGCCCTAAACCGCGAGGAGTAGTCTAGAAAACAAATGCTTCAAAATGACCTGTGAATAGGACGTTGGGCCCCTTAGCACACCTAGGCTGCAAAAAATTGTCACACATGTGGTACCGCCGTACTCAGGAAAAGTAGTATAATGTGTTTTGGGGTGTATTTTTACACATACCCATGCTGGATGGGAGAAATTTCTATGTAAATGGACAATTGTGTGTAAAAAAATCAAACAATTGTCATTTACAGAGATATTTCTCCCACTTAGCATGGGTATGTGTAAAAATACACCCCAAAACGCATTATACTACTTCTCCTGAGTACGGCGGTACCACATGTGTGGCACTTTTTTACACCCTAAGTACGCTAAGGGGCCCAAAGTCCAATGAGTACCTTTAGGATTTCACAGGTCATTTTGCGACATTTGGTTTCAAGACTACTCCTCACGGCTTAGGGCCCCTAAAATGCCAGGGCAGTATAGGAACCCCACAAATGACCCCATTCTAGAAAGAAGACACCCAAAGGTATTCCGTACGGAGTATGGTGAGTTCATAGAAGATTTTATTTTTTGTCACAAGTTAGCGGAAAATGACACTTTGTGAAAAAAAAACTATTAAAATCAATTTCCGCTAACTTGTGACAAAAAAATAAAAACTTCTATGAACTCACCATACTCCTAACGGAATACCTTGGGGTGTCTTCTTTCTAAAATGGGGTCATTAGTGGGGTTCCTATACTGCCCTGGCATTTTAGGGGCCCTAAACCGTGAGGAGTAGTCTTGAAACAAAAATGACCTGTGAAATCCTAAAGGTACTCATTGGACTTTGGGCCCCTTAGTGCAGTTAGGGTGCAAAAAAGTGCCACACACGTGGTATCGCCGTACTCGGGAGAAGTAGTATAATGTGTTTTGGGGTGTATTTTTACACATACCCATGCTGGGTGGGAGAAATACCTCTGTAAATGACAATCTTTTGATTTTTTTACACACAATTGTCCATTTACAGAGGTATTTCTCCCACCCAGCATGGGTATGTGTAAAAATACACCCCAAAACACATTGTACTACTTCTCCCGAGTATGGCGATACCACATGTGTGGCACTTTTTTGCACCCTAACTGCGCTAAAGGGCCCAAAGTCCAATGAGTACCTTTAGAATTTCACAGGTCATTTTGAGAAATTTCGTTTCAAGACTACTCCTCACGGTTTAGGGCCTCTAAAATGCCAGGGCAGTATAGGAACCCCACAAATGACCCCATTTTAGAAAGAAGACACCCCAAGGTATTCCGTTAGGAGTATGGTGAGTTCATAGAAGATTTTATTTTTTGTCAGAAGTTAGCGGAAATTGATTTTAATTGTGTTTTTTCACAAAGTGTCATTTTCCGCTAACTTTTGACAAAAAATAAAATCTTCTATGAACTCACCATACTCCTAACGGAATACCTTGGGGTGTCTTCTTTCTAAAATGGGGTCATTTGTGGGGTTCCTATACTGTCCTGGCATTTTAGGGGCCCTAAACCGTGAGGAGTAGTCTTGAAACGAAATTTCTCAAAATGACCTGTGAAATTCTAAAGGTACTCATTGGACTTTGGGCCCTTTAGCGCAGTTAGGGTGCAAAAAAGTGCCACACATGTGGTATCGCCGTACTCAGGAGAAGTAGTATAATGTGTTTTGTGGTGTATTTTTACACATACCCATGCTGAGTGGGAGAAAGATCTCTGTAAATGGACAATTGTGTGTAAAAAAAATTAACAAATTGTCATTTACAGAGATATTTCTCCCACCCAGCATGGGTATGTGTAAAAATACACCCCAAAACACATTATACTACTTCTCCTGAGTACGACAATACCACATGTGTGGCACTTTTTTGCAGCCTAACTGCGCTAAGGGGTCCAAAGTCCAATGAGCACCTTTAGGCTTTACAGGGGTGCTTACAATTTAGCACCCCCCAAAATGTCAGGACAGTAAACACACCCCACAAATGACCCCATTTTGGAAAGTAGACCCTTTAAGGTATTCAGAGAGGGGCATGGTGAGTCCGTGGCAGATTTCATTTTTTTTTTTGTCGCAAGTTAGAAGAAATGGAAACTTTTTTTTTTTTTTTTCACAAAGTGTCATTTTCCGCTTACTTGTGACAAAAAATAATATCTTCTATGAACTCACTATGCCTCTCAGTGAATACTTTGGGATGTCTTCTTTCCAAAATGGGGTCATTTGGGGGGTATTTATACTATCCTGGAATTCTAGCCCCTCATGAAACATGACAGAGGGTCAGAAAAGTCAGAGATGCTTGAAAATGGGAAAATTCACTTTTTGCACCATAGTTTGTAAACGCTATAACTTTTACCCAAACCAATAAATATACACTGAATGGGGTTTTTTTTTATCAAAAACATGTTTGTCCACATTTTTCGCGCTGCATGTATACAGAAATTTTACTTTATTTGAAAACTGTCAGCACAGAAAGTTAAAAAAATCATTTTTTTGCCAAAATTCATGTCTTTTTTGCTGAATATAATAAAAAGTAAAAATCGCAGGAGCAATCAAATAGCACCAAAAGAAAGCTTTATTAGTCACAAGAAAAGGAGCCAAAATTCATTTAGGTGGTAGGTTGTATGAGCGAGCAATAAACCGTGAAAGCTGCAGTGGTCTGAATGGAAAAAAAGTGGCCGGTCCTTAAGGGGTAGAAAGCCCTAGGTCCTCAAGTGGTTAATCAGCTAATTCATCCAAAAGTCCTGCAATGGGTTCTTATTTCATGTATCCGTTTCACCTTTTAAGTTGAATGACTGAAATTAATAGACTTTTGCACGATATTCAAATTTTTTGAGTTTTACCTGTTTATATTCACTTATAGTATAAACAGATGTGTGATATACATGCTTTCTATGTGTGATATACCAGATTTTTCAGAATATAAGACACACCTAGGTTTAGAGGGTTAACACCGGGGAAATAATATATAGTAAACCTGGTGCATCCATGTTCCAGTAGCATCTAGACGTTCTCCCCTATTGTCCTCCTGTGTTCCCTTCTGCCCACCATTTATCCTCTTTTGACCCCTGTGTCCTCCTTTACTTCCCCTGTGTACTCCAGTGTGTCCTTTACCCCGTGTCCTCCTGTCCCTCTGTGTCATCACCTTCTATTCCCCTGCGTTGTCCTCTGGTTCCCAGGTCATTTTGAGAAATTTCGTTTCAAGACTACTCCTCACGGTTTAGGGCCCCTAAAATGCCAGGGCAGTATAGGAACCCCACAAATGACCCCATTTTAGAAAGAAGACACCCAAAGGTATTCCGTTAGGCTTTACAGGGGTGCTTACAATTTAGCACCCCCCAAAATGTCAGGACAGTAAACACACCCCACAAATGACCCCATTTTGGAAAGTAGACACTTCAAGGTATTCAGAGAGGGGCATGGTGAGTCCGTGGCAGATTTCATTTTTTTTTGTCGCAAGTTAGAAGAAATGGAAACTTTTTTTTTTTTTTTTTTTTTTCACAAAGTGTCATTTTCCGCTTACTTGTGACAAAAAATAATATCTTCTATGAACTCACTATGCCTCTCAGTGAATACTTTGGGATGTCTTCTTTCCAAAATGGGGTCATTTGGGGGGTATTTATACTATCCTGGAATTCTAGCCCCTCATGAAACATGACAGAGGGTCAGAAAAGTCAGAGATGCTTGAAAATGGGAAAATTCACTTTTTGCACCATAGTTTGTAAACGCTATAACTTTTACCCAAACCAATAAATATACACTGAATGGGTTTTTTTTTATCAAAAACATGTTTGTCCACATTTTTCGCGCTGCATGTATACAGAAATTTTACTTTATTTGAAAAATGTCAGCACAGAAAGTTAAAAAAATCATTTTTTTGCCAAAATTCATGTCTTTTTTGCTGAATATAATAAAAAGTAAAAATCGCAGGAGCAATCAAATAGCCCCAAAAGAAAGCTGTATTAGTGACAAGAAAAGGAGCCAAAATTCATTTAGGTGGTAGGTTGTATGAGCGAGCAATAAACCGTGAAAGCTGCAGTGGTCTGAATGGAAAAAAAGTGGCCGGTCCTTAAAGAGGAACTCCAGTGAAAATAATGTAATAAAAAAAGTGCTTCATTTTTACAATAATTATGTATACATGATTTAGTCAGTGTTTGCTCATTGTAAAATCTTTCCTCTCCCAGATTCACATTCTGACATGTATTACATGGTGACATTGTTACTGTGGGCAGATTAAGGAGCTGTTGCTAGCTGGTCTGGCTTTAACAGACAGCTGTAAGCAGCTATTTCCTGTCTGAACATTGTTACATTGTGGCAGTTTGCCAGGAGTACCGTACGGTACCAGAGCCTCTTGTGGGAGGGGTTTCAGCACAAAATCAGTCATACAGCGCCCCCTGATGGTCTGTTTGTGAAAATCATTATTTTTCTCATGTAAAAGTGGGTATCAGCTACTGATTGGGATAAAGTTCAATTCTTGGTCGGAGTTTCTCTTTAAGGGGTAGAAAGCCCTAGGTCCTCAAGTGGTTAACAAGGTGTGTATGAGGATCTGCAGATATCATGGACTATGAATGCATTTTGCAGGAACGGATCTTTTGCAGTAGCTGATCTTTTGCAGATACTGATCTGTTGCATGTGTACAGCATCTTTGTGTGCAGCATCTTGCAAAGATTTTTATCTGATGGGGAGTTCAGCTCAAGATGATGCTCTCATACAACATGGAAGGGGGTAAAATTGGTCTGAGATCTTTCATTAATTTTTCAAGTGTGTATGTAGCATTAGGCTGGGCCTGAACAGTAGTACGGACTACGGAGCCGCATGCGGACAAGCAGATATGTTCTTGCGGCCACACTAATACACAAGCTCTTGTCACATATGTTCAGAGGGTCCATGTGTGGCAACGGTGAGTAGGGAAGACACGGGAAGCCACAGTCTATCCTACAACATCCAATTTTCAAAAAAGTGGATCAGAAAAATATACCACTCTTGATTAATTATTAGATTGAAAAAAATGGGAAATTCGATCAGATTTCTTGCCAGAATAAAAAAAAACTTTACATTTTTCTTTACAACTTTTTAGCAAATTGCTGTAAAATTAAATTTTTGTTGAGAATGTAATAAAACATGATCAAGGAATTCCATGTTATTGCACAGGTACAATAATATATACTGTACAGTAAATAACACTCTAAAGACTGATAGTTCTCATAATGCTAGTCATTTTTACTGGTAAATCTTTCCAGCCATACAAAATGTAAAAATGTTGAGAATTCATTTTTCCCCTCTGACAGTGTTGCCAATAAGAATTCCCATTTTTCTGTTTTTGAAAGTCAGATCTGTCTTTATACAATTCATAAGTTTTACTGTACTAAAAAAAATCTATCACCAGATAGGTAGGCCAGGCACTGGCGCCATAAATGAAGACTTTATTTTCGATCCTCAGGACACCAAACAATCCAAGAAATGATTGATCCCCGATAGGACAGCAGGCCACAAAGGCCCAGGTCTTGGGTGGCTGCTAAACATGGAAGTGGAGTTGCAGCGTATATAAAGGAAGGTGATAAATTGCAAGGGGAGGCTTCAAACAGGGTGAAAATCATGGGAAAGGTGAGTTTCTTTCTGCCCAACGGCGATGTACACAAAAGACAGGGGCTCTTGTAAAAGAATATTACAAGTGGAAGAGGAAGCTGCACATGTAATGAGACAGCAATGCTGCACAAGGAAGTTGAGCCAAAAGAAAGTTGCCCTAGGGGCATAAAAGTCGAAATTCGGCCTTGTATGCACTCATCTTCTCATAACCTGAGAGCACTTCTTTTGTGCAGCAGCGCCTGTTGATAACTGTAACTAGCTATCCTTGACAGGGTGCTGAAAAACTGCCTGTAATGATATATTCTTGTCCTTACTCAGAGGATAATCCACACAACTACCCGATAAGACACACCCTTTTCAAGCCACGCCTCTTCATAAATATGCCACACCTTGTATTTTTTTTTCCTACCTCTAGTTTTTTAACCCCAGATTTCTTCAGTCTTGATTGTCTGAGGTATGTTGACAAACAAGTATTGCTAATGGTACAAAGAAGATTTCCTCAGGCAGGTTTCCTCAAAGGTTTCCTCAGGCCTGATTTACCTGCATTGAGGATTTAGCCTTGTAATTAAGCATAGTTAAAGCATGGCATGCTGACATTAATATGTCCAGCTGAATAAACCCTTTTCCAGCTTGCGGCTTTAAAATGCAATCTTACCTGCTCTTCTTCTCTTCTGAAATTCTGGGAGGGTCTTTCTTTCTTTTGCAGGTGTGGAGGAATGAAATCATCCAGTGAAAAGGGTAGGTCGGTTTCTAGC
The DNA here is from genome assembly GCF_040937935.1 of Hyperolius riggenbachi. Lineage (NCBI taxonomy): Eukaryota > Metazoa > Chordata > Amphibia > Anura > Hyperoliidae > Hyperolius > Hyperolius riggenbachi. Next base: position 99,396,514 of record NC_090648.1, read on the forward strand.
CAATCCAGCGCCATCTAGAGGAAGAGATGCAGTACATCAAAATCCAATGCATGGAGCACCTCCTATACACCTGTACAGAGCTATGGGTGCCTCTCCCTAGTCACTCAGCTACCAAGCACTTCTGCAGTCATGGCCAGTCTCACACACACAATACCACAACACTCCTATGCACTCTGCAACTCTCTGCTTAGTGGAAACTCACAATACAATCCCAGTGCTTGTTCCCTTCACAAAGTCCTTGCTTCTTGGCACCCCATCACACCAAAACAAACGTACGCTGAAAAAGTTACACAACCCAGAGCACGTCACACCAGATCTGACAATGACATCTCCTGTCACACAGTTATGTGCAGGGAAAAAAATGTATTTTCTAGATTTCTGCAGCCTGCTAGCACACACCCTGCACTATGGTGTTGCAAATATACACACCCCGGCTGTATTTTTTTCCATTGTACACTGTACACACCCTACTCTGCGTGTCCCATTTGAGGCACACACCCACCTGTGATGTGAACTCTGCCCCTCGGAACCCAGATAATGTTTAACAGCTGAAGGAGAGAGGGATTACTGGGATGTGTGGCAGGGATAATAGTAGGAAAAAGGATGGAGAGTGGAGCTGTGCTAGGGTGATTATACAGAGAGACACAGAGATAGAGGGAGGGAGATTATACTGAGTGGGAGAAGGAGAGAATGTCACAGGGAGGCGAGAGGGGTCTGGGTGACTCACATGCTGGTGAAGGGATAAAAGTAAAAGGAAAATTCGATCCAGAGCCCAGGAAAGGAAAGAATGACTGGGCAAACCAGAGAGAGAGGAATAACTAAATGAAAGTGAAACACAAGGGAATTCTGCTAAGTGGCTTAAAGGGTAACTGTACTTTTTAATCATTTTTTTCACAGAAAGTATAATAAATTAACACTGACAGATATGGCCCAATTTGTTGGTACCCCTCTGCAAAAAAATAGTAAAACCCACAACATGTACTTGGGAAAAGTTAGAGTCAATGCAATGTTGAGAACGTAATGTAACATAATCAAGGAATTACTTCCTGTCTGTAAAATACAATTTATATTTTTGCAAAAATAAGTGTCATCGAGATACTTTAATTCTAAGGGATCTTGCAAGGATTGTGAGGTATTTATGGTAAATAGATAAAACCCTTGGTTTATTTTAGGACTACATATCTCAGGCTGACATTGAGAGTTTTTTTTACCTGGAAGCAGTTAACTGTATGTGAGCAGGGAAGGGGGGGGGGGGGCATTCAGGGGGGCACAGTGATTCTAGGGGGAGGGGGGGCAGTGCCCCAGCGTGCCTCAGTGTAGCGTCACCATGATCACTGCACTCACTGAGTAGCAGTGACCTATCAGGTATCAGTGGGCCTCATTCCTTAAACAACAACAGAACGATGTCCATTGACACCTTATAGGTTACTGCTACTCAGCGAATGCACTGATTGGCCTCAGTGACAAAAGCCGTGGTCCCACCCACAAGACCATTGGCACCAATATAAGGACAGTAGTTCAAGTTAGTTCTTCTCCATAGTGCGCTGAAGCTGCACTCAGGGACACAGCGCAGCTCCATGGCGGGGAGATAGAGGAGGACACGGGGGGAAGTGGAGGAGAGAGACCGTTGCTGTACCTGTATGTACAGTACTTGTGGGGGCACATACTTTTGGGGGAGAAAAAGTGCATCTTATGGTCTGAAATGATTTATCTCTCCTTAACTGACTTAACTCATGGTTTACCTCTCCTTATTTTACTTAAAGGACACCAGATGTGAAAATAGTAATAGTAACAGAAACGGGGGAGCAGGCATATACTATTACCTGTCCTGATGCCTGTCGCTAGCCCCATGCTCCTTTCTGCCCCCCCCCCCCCCCCCCCCCCCCCCCGCCGCAATATGCCTAAAAGCCCCAGGGACCCTCTTATGGGTCGCTGGAGTCGGGCTTTACTGCACAGGCACTCGCTGGGCTGTGTGCGTACTACAGTGTGCGTCCGTGGCCGGGAGCTCTCTGCACATGCATATGGCGTCATGCATATGGCATAGTTACGTCAATACGCATGCGCAGAGTGCTCCTGGGCACGGGTGAACGCTGTATGACGTGCGCAGTCCGGCCCGCACCTGCGCAGTAAAGCCCCACTCCGGAGACTCGAAAGAGGAATGGGGGGAGCGACAGGCATCAGGACAGGTAAGAGTATTTGCCTGCTCCCCAGTTTCTGTTACTATTTTCACATCTGGTATCTGGTAACTCATGATTTGTCTATCCTTATCTGTTTATCTAATTATATCTCCTTATTTTTTTATCTCATGCATTAGCTCTCCTGAAGACTCGTACACAAGCCTGACTAATGCTGGGAATACACAATGCGTTTCTGCTGCTCAATTCTCTTATCTTCCGCTCATTTTTCTTCTGTTTTTCCATTCACTTCTATCAGAAATCGAGTGGCAAAACGATTTAACAGTAGATTGGACATGTCGGAAATTATCTATTGAATCCATCTATCTGCTGCAGCAACGCATCATGTATTCCCAGCATTAAGTTGGCTGGAGCGGCCGATAACGACCGCCTCTGCTGATAATCAGGTGTGTATACAGCGGCCTCCGACTCCCAACCCACAAGTAATCTGCCCGGCGGATCAACTCACTCCCAGTGACAGCCAATCGCATTGTTCACGCCGCTCCCCCGCCCACAGCGTGACGTCACAACACTCGCGGTTCAGTTGAGGTGGAAAATAAGAAAGCTTTGTAAACCAACCCCTATGAGAGCTACAATCCAGTGAAACTAAGCAGTTGCAGTGCCATCCTACCGCTCTAATTATTGTGACAGCTGTCTGGGAGAGTAAGGGAGATGGCATACCCATCCTTGTCTTCTTTGGTGGTAAGTATTGATATTGCTGTCCTTATGGAGCTGGATGGAGACTATGGGTTATTTTCATTATGCTGCTGTAAACTTTACATGTGCAAGCAGTACACAAAATCATGTAACACGGTATGTAATTTAACTTGCGTCATACATGCAATGCCTGGTTATATGTAATGTAGGCATTGCATGCATACAAATTATGTAATTACATGTTACGCAATTTGTGTAAAGCCTAGTAAGCATTACATGCGCCCCCTGCGCACTTAAAGCACACCTGAACTGAAACATAAAATTAAGAATACACAAGTCATACTTACCTCACGGGTAGTCTACTCATCAATCTCTCTCTCCTCTTCTGCCTACTGTTTGCTTACTGTGATCAGTGGAATTCTTCGTCCTCCATTTTAAAAATGGCCATGACTCAGTAACTGCTTCCGGGTCAGCACTGCTTTAACCAGTAATATCACTTGAGCCATAGGGAAACGTACATTACCTTGCACATCAGTTATCCTTTCAGTTATAACCGAAAACAACTGATATAGTGAAAAAGGGATCTAAGGCTTTCAGGTTCCTGAGAGACAAGTCTGACAAGATCTTGTCAGAACTGGAAGGAATCGTTGTTAGAAGAAAATGGTGAGCTTCTGAGAGGAACTGACAGTGAGGTAAGCATGTAATATTAATTTGCAAGTACATCATACAGCCATATCAATCCCTGCCATGCACTGCTGAGGACCAAAAGTCTGGAAAAGGCAGTCTGCATGTGGAGTTGGTGTGGCTCTGTAAAATGTAAAGCTATAGGCTTGATAGACACCAGCGGTTCTAAATGTAAGCCTGCCTTCAGGGGCATAAAGAGATAATTTGCATTTCAGTAGCGGTGCATTGTGGGTAACCACAGATTTTCACTCAAACCTGAATGATCTCAAATTCCTTCTTTTTTAAGAAGGCAAACCACACTTGCAGGTACATCATGTGTTTATTTTAAATAATTTTACTTGGTTCAGGCTTACTTTTAACGCTTTTCTTGGTACAGTGAATTGTATAGTGACATTACCCCTTTACCTGTAAACTATAAGGTGTCAGGGTACATTTTTATATACGAGTGCAAGTGAATGAAATGTACTGTATTTCTTTTCGGACCTAGAAACTGGACCTAGTGACAGGCTATTGTTAGTAAAAAATACACTCCCTTTTAGATAGGAATGAAGGAACTTTGAGATAAACAACCGATGATGATCCCTTCCTATCACTGTGTCAACTGAAATAGGTGTGTAGAGGCCTAACAATCTCTTTCTTATTTTAGACACGTTCAATAAAGCTTACACCCACCTCTGGAGATAACATTCACTGCTTAAGACAATTTAACAATTTCCCTTATTGTTTAAACAAAGGTGTCAGCCTATAAACCAGTCGGGCATTAAAGGGAAGCTGAGGTGTGAGACCTATGGAAGCTGCCATATTAATTTCCTTTTAAAACAATACCAGTTGCCTGGCAGTCCTGCTGATCCTTCTGGTCAGTAGGATCTGAATCACAAACCTGAAATAAGCATGAAGCTAATCTTGTCAGATTTGTCATAGACATCTGATCTGCATGCTTGTTCAGGGTCTATGAGTGAGAGAAGACAGAGGGGCGGGGAGAGGCGGAGATTGACTGGAGTAGCGGCAGAGCTACTGTGCAAAGCTCCGCCTCTACCCAGAAGCAGAATGATGCGAGCCCTGGAAGTTTGCAGGTCAATTTCAGGGCAATAAATAACTCATTCTACTGCAGGGATGCAGCGATTCAGCTTCGAATTTAATGGTGAAGAAGGATGAATAAGAAAATAAGGTATAAAACGAGACTTCACTGTCTCTTTAATCTTTGTGATATTCTGGGGGAAGTTCTGGTGTTTAGCTAATTTTGGTAGAGGAGATCATCGCATTAAGGGTCACAATTTACCAGCCAGTGAGTCTGTTTAAGGTTAAAATAAAACAACACAACTGTATTTTGTCAGTCAAAACAATGTCTGACATCAACACAAATACACCACACGGGGTATTCAGCAATCAAACTGTAGGCATAGCACGTTGCTTCTGTGCCAACCCTGACCTCAGGTTATCTTCAGGGTTACTGCATACCACCTCTGTTCACTCTCAACAGCCGCACCGGCTCTTCAGTGACACCCTGCAACCCAGACCCCCCCCCCCCCCCCTCCTAACCTGGGTCCCCTCGTTCTGCACTCTCCCCCCTCCAGATATGCGGCAGGTGGGCAAAGAATAACATATCACTCCTGCGTTCCAGGCACTGGGGCGCTGCATCACCGTCACCTGCCACAGGTCTCCGCCTTCAATGTCGCTCACTGTGCTTCCTGATTAGTAGAAGCACAGTGAGCAAGAGTGAAGGCGGAGACCTGTGGCAGGTGAAGGTGATGCAGCGCTCCAGCGCCTGGAATGCGGAAGTCAGGTGAGTTTTTCTCTGCCCGCCGCACCTGCTGCATATCTGGAGGGGACCCAGGTGATTGAGGAGGTGGGGTTCTTCCCCTGCCACTCTCCCCACTGTCCTTCTGGAGCAACTATATTATCTACTCTGGGGGCAACTATACTAGCTCTACTGGGGCAACTATACTACCTACACTGGGGGCAACTATACTACCTACACTGGGGGCAACTATACTAACTATACTGGGGCAACTATACTACGGATAAATATACTACCTATACTGGGCAACTATACTACCTATACTGGGGGCAACTATACTAGGGCGAATATACTACTTATACTGGGGCAACTATACTACCTACATTGGGGGCAACTATACTATCTATACTGGGGGCAACTATACTAGGGCGACTATACTACTAATACTGGGGCAACTATGCTACCTATAATGGAGGCAACGATACTAGCTATACTGGGCAAACTATACTACCAATACTGGGGCAACTGTACTAGCTATCCTGGGGCAACTATACAATAGGCAACTATACTAGCTACCTATACTGGGGCAACTATACTACCTATACTGGGTATGACTATACTACTTATACTGGGGGCAACTATACCAGATACCTATACTGGGGCAACTGTACTACCTACACTTGGGGCAACTATACTAGCTACCTATTCTGAGGGCAACTTTATTACATTTACTGGGGCAACTATACTGGGGGCAACTATCTCACCTATACTGGGGCAACTATACCTGGCATTACCCACCGTAGCACTTACTATGCCGCACTCGCTCTTTTCCTTTTTTGGGGGGCGGGGTGTCTTTTAATACCCTGCACCGGGTGTCAAATGCCCAAAGTAAGACAAAAAAAAATAAATAAAAAAGACGAAGACAAACATTTATATTCCGCTTTTCTCCTGGCGCACTCAAAGCGCCAGACTAGGACGCACTCTATAGGCAGTAGCAGTGTTAGGGAGAGTTGCCTAAGGTCTCCTACTGAATAGGTGCTGGTTTACTGAACAGGCAGAGCCAAGATTCGAACCCCGGTCTCCTGTGTTAGAGGCAGAGCCCTTAACCATTACACTATCCAGCCACTTTTGTAAGCCACTGATGTATACTGTACATGTTTATATCCAAATGGAATATCCAAAGTTACCGCAGCTTCCACAGTATATGCCCTTATTCAATTCACTTTTTGTCCTAAGTTTTCTCCTAGGGTTTAATTTTTCATCTTCTCTTTAAATAACTTTTCAGCACTTTGCATTTGAAAAGGTACCACAGAGTAGGTGAAAAGTACTGTCAAAATTCTGAGTATTTTCTTGCTTGCTGTCGCTGAAACCTTAAAAAAAAGTTAGACACTCACCTATGGAGAGGGAAGGCTCTGAATCCCATAGAGCCTTCCTGGTCCTCTCTCCGTGCCCTCGGTCCACCCTGTTGGAGTTATTCTCCAATTGGTTGAGTATGCCTTCGGGAGTATCTGAGTGCTTCTGCCCATGTTCGAGTGCGCACTCGCACATACACAGTACAGGGCCATCCATTTTCTGAAGCACTTGGGGACCCGAGTGTTTCGGGAAACCTTCAGAGGACTCCCAAAGGTGTGGGATTTCATCTGGGGGACATCTTTGGATTAAGGGCACAGAGAGAGGATCTGGAAGGCTCTATTAGACCCAGAGACTTCCCTCTCCATAGGTCAGTTTCTACCGGTAACTTTTTTTTTTCAGGTTCCCTTCACATTTGCTTTACAAGGTATTTTATTAGGAAAGTGTGAAAATATAATCTAGGAGAAAACTTAAGAGAAAAAGTGAATTGAATACACATTCCATCACTGGATTTAGGGCCGGTCTCCACTAGGGTGCTCCGTCCGTTTCCAAATCAGATGCGGTACCTGTGCTGTTGTGAAACCACAGCCAAATAGCTATAGCAGTGCATGGGCCAGAGGCGGACATAGGCCCGTGCAGGCCGTGCAGCCGCACAGGGGCCCCATGCCATCTAGGGCCCATGCAGCTGCATCACAGTTAGGGCATGATTATTCTGTAGCCTCTTCTCTGTATTTCTCTCTGAGACCCAGGAGGATCAGTGATATATGCTTGTGGCCCAGTCCTACACAAGTATGAAATATGTGCTACATAAACACAGCGCCTACAGAATGTAACCTAACTCCATGTACTTTTATGTTATCGACCTTATTTGGATCCAACTGTAATCTGTTATGATTATGGCCAGTCACATGGGGCCCCTTCATTTATTCTGCACAGGGGCCCACTGTTGGCTTTGTCCGCCACTGGCATGGGCTATAGGAATTTGGATGTGTGGTACCAAAAACTGCAGCATGTTATCTGGAATAGCACCGGTATGCAATTCGGATGGCAAGCCTATTATCTGAATAGGCAGCGTTTCCCCATCCAACTCACATGTGGCGAAATGCTGCATATTCAGAGGTAGTGGAAACAGGCCCTAATGTTCCTTTTCTATAATGTTAATAATTATTATTATTATGTGACAGAGTTTTGGCATATTCTGTGATCTATATATTACCCTACACATTGATCTTCCTGTGCCCTGTACAGTATTCTAACCAGCAGATAGTGGTGAGAGTTGACATTGCAGTGTTACCGTAACCAAACCGCTGACTCTGGCTCATACTCACCAGGATACCTGCCTCCATGTAATTTACAGCAGAAACAGTATCCCCACACCAGATCAGCAGTGTAGCTCCGGATGGTGCTTTTGTCTGGGTCACTCTGTCAGAAAAATGACAGTGGGTGTCACAGTGTTTGCAGACACAGCACAGCATGATCTCACAGGAAGGATTTTCTACTTCAAAGCACTGGACAGTTGGCTAAATAATTTTACATAGTCTAGTAAAAGGTAAAAAGGGCAGTGCAGAATTATTGAGAGAAAAACAGAAAATGACTCACCAAGTAAACAAAATAGTAACAATATGCAAATAGAAGGACTGTACGAAAAAAGGCAGAGCCAAAATTGTTCTTTTGCCTTGGTCCAGTACAGTTTAGTAATCTAGGTTGCTTTGCATTAGCTCCAGTTCCATAGTTACCAAATAAAGTATTTTTTTTCTCTGCCTGAAAGAGTTAACATTTAGGTATGCAAGTGATAGTTTCTCTGAAGTCGGGACTAAGTCGGACTTTAGGGTAACCCACACTAAGACATTATAGCCATAAAACTTTCCTGGCAGAGAATGTCTTCTTAGTGCAGGGAATAGATAAAAAAGGTCAATGGTTCATATATATTAGCTTCTGGGACATTGAATGTGTCAGCATATGAGGCAATATAACATTAAACATTTTAAAAATTCTTTTTTTAACCAATACAAAGAAAAGGAAACGGCTGGATTCTAAAAAAAACCCTATTTTTTAGGAGTAGGAGGATAGATACAATTACTCATCTCATCAGTTTCATTTTAACCTTGGGTTTCTTTTAAGGACAATTTTGCAGGTTGACAAAACTATTTATTGCATTTTTTTTAAAATGATTGATGTCTGTGCCCCCACCTTTTTTTCTTTCACCTTTCCTCCTTTGCTTGTTTGACAGGAACTGAGGAGAGCAATAAACCTAAACGCCTAAATTAAAATGAGAAATATGCCAATTATATCAAATATTTGTTCATATTATAAAGTATGAAATCACCAATTGGCTAATGTTACTGGACCCTTTTCTACGATCTAACATGACACAGTAAAGGCTGCACTTGTTTTCCAGCTGACAGCAGTTTTGCATAAGCCCAGACCAGATTTACTGGATCACTTCAAAAATCATCGTTTCATGTTCTCAAGTGTTATCAAATGAAAAGTTTATTCTGGAAAACCACAGGTCAGCTGAGCTCTGACTTTTACAGAACATGCCGCAGGGTCACGTGGGCATAAATCTGGGAACAGTGCCATGCATTAACCTTCCACCACTGGCCCACACTGACCATGTGGGCATGAAAGGCCCATTGTGTTTTCATTGGCGTACTCTGTCCGCTTGAAATGCATTTTTCCCCTCTGGTGCAGCATAATATAATGAATGCTATGGGGGATATTTATACAGTGCAGATGATCACCACTTATAGAATGGAGACTTTCTGAGGATTCAACAATTCTTACCAAAATACTGCTGATTACCAATGTAATGAAGTGACAGCTTGATGGATAGTTTTACTCCAGCAGTCTGTTTATCATACAGCCAATATTAACTAGTTGACCACTGAGTGTTTTTTTCCCCTTAACCAGAGCTATTTTCACCTTTCACCCTTTTATTTGACAATAACTTAACCACTACTTATCGCAACAAAATGAACTATATCTTTTTTTTTTTTTACACCAATTAGGCTTCCTTTGGGTGGTACATGATGATTTTTTTGTAAATGCATTTTAAAGGTAAGAATAATAAAAGACTGAAAAAAATTAGTTATTTCAGCCATTATAGTTTTTAAAATAATACAAGCTACCATAATTAAAACCCACACATTTTATTTTACCATTGGTCCCAGCTTTTGCAACATTTAAAATATTTCCCTAGTACAATGTATGGCGGCAATATTTTATTTAGAAATAAGGCCTTGTTCACATTAGAAATCGCTAGCGCTATCACAAGCGCTAGCGATTTATGGGGTGATTTTGAAAGCGCTTTTACAAGTGCTATCAGATCGATTTTGGCTTAGAAAAGCGCTTTTCTAAACGCTTTTGCAGAGCAATTGATTTTTCACTTCTTGACGTTAGTCAGGAAGTGAACTCTTTAACCTGGAAATGAATAAATACAATGTATTTATTCAGCAAAGCGCTCAGGAAATCACAATACAAATACTTTTTCAAGCGCTTTGCGATTTCCCCATACCTGCCATTGAGCCAAAACACTCAGAAAATAGTACAGGTAGCGCATTTGTTTGCGATTTTTAAAAAAATCGCAATGCTCAAATGTGAGCACTGTCATAGGAAATAATTTAAACAAGCGCTTTTAGAGCAATTTGCAAAATCGACAGCGCTTAAAAAACCAGCAAACGCTTATAGCGTTTACAAGCCCTAAAGGTGCATTTTTTTCAGTTTTGCATCCATCATTAATTAAAAGCTCATATCTTCAAAAATAACAGTAATATACCCTCTTGACATACATATTAAAGTTCAGTTCCTAAGGTAACTATTTACGGTATGTATTTTTTTTTTATGCAAACATTTTATTTGGGTAACTATGAGAGAGCGTGGGAGGTAAGGGGTTCATTTTAAATGTATGTGTATGACACTATTAAAATAAATGTATGTAGGTGTAATTTTACCATTTGGCTACAAGAGGTCCTCATTCATTATCTTCCTGAGCATACTATTAGTACGCTAACAGGAAGCAATGCATGTATAAATTACTTTCATTATTCCAATGACCGCAGGCATCTCATTGATGACGGCGATCATTGAAACGGGAACTTAGATTAATAAATGGGAAAAACTTGCACCACAGCCCATAGCCCCTTAGCTACGCCACTGCATGGAGATACAGTTCAGAGGTCGTGTGTGCCATCTGAGGAGGTGGGATTGAAAGTTTTACAAACAGAAAATGTTATGGGGCCGGACGTCACCCCTAAGCCACAACAACTGTACAGATGGTCAATGAGATGCAAAAAAATTCTTGTTTGCATGCACATTTCCTGAAAATTGTATGCAACTGGTACAGTAAATTATTCAGGATACCCACTTTTACAGTAATTTTCCTGGCTTCAGCATCAGAAACACTTTCTATATCTATATACTGCTGTATATTGGTATGTAGGCCCGCCCTCCCAGTGATGCTTAGCCTAGGCTGTTTTGCTGTGCGGAATTATCCTCCCAGAGTACTAGGCATTATTTTCACTGGCTTTGGAATTTTTAGAAACAAACACCTGTAAGTACTAAAGATGTCATCACCAGTGATAAATTTCAGAATATAAATCAGGGAGAGGAAGGATTTTACAATGGGAAAACACTCAAATACATTTATAAAGGAATATTGTAAAATAACAATAAGCTATTTTATTCATAGTTCCTTAAAGCAGTGTTCCCCAAACCTGTCCTCAAGGCCCACCAACAGTGCATGTTTTGCAGAAAACCACAAACATTCACAGGTGGGGTAATTAGTGTTGCAGCAGAGCTGATTAAAGGGGCACTACAGCGGAAAAACTGTACAATTTAAAATATGTGTAAACAAGTCAGAAGTCAGTTTTTTCAGGAGTAAAATGAGCCATAAATTACGTTTCTCCTATGTTGCTGTCACTTACAGTAGGTAGTAGAAATCTGACAGAAGTGACAGGTTTTGTACTAGTCCATCTCTTTATAGGGGATTCTCAGGGATTTATTTATTTTCAAAAGCCCTTAGGCCCAGTGCACACCAAAACTCGCTAACAGATCCGCAAAATGCTAGCAGATTTTGAAACGCTTTTTCTTATTTTTCTGAAGCGTTTCAGCTAGCATTTTGCGGTTTTGGGTAGCGGTTTTTGTGTAGCAGAATTCAGATATTGTTACAGTAAAGCTGTTACTGAACAGCTTCTGTAACAAAAACGACTGTAAAACCACTCTGAACTGGCGTGTTTCAGAGCGGTTTGTGCATTTCCTATACTTTACATTGGAGGCAGAAACGCCTCCGCAATCCAAAAAATGCCTCACCCCGGGAGTATGCGTTTAAGCAAAACGCCTCCCGCTCTGGTGTGACCCACCCCATTGAAATATATTACCCTAGCGTATCCAAGAAACGCCTGAAAAAACGCTCGGTGTGCCCCAGCCCTTAGTGAATGGCAGATGCTTTGTCCAACTGCCAAAAAACTGTGTAGGGAGCAGGGAAGCTGGCCAGCATCAGTGTTTAAATCCTTTTTAGGGAATATCTTTATAAGGAATAAAAGCCTTGCTGAGAATCCCCTATGAAGAAATGGACTAGTCCAAAACCTGTCACTTCTATCAGATTTCTACTGCCTACTGTAAGTGACAGCAACATAGGAGAAATGTAATTTATGGCTCATTTTACTCTGGAAGAGACGTACTTATTTGTATATGTTTGCACATATTTTACATTTTTTCCCTGTAGTGCCCCTTTAACTACCTCTGTGACTTCATACAAAACATGCACTCGTGGGCCTTGGGACCAGGGTTGGGGAACCCTGCTTACAGAGACACTGAAGTCTTGTTTTACCTTATTTTCTTATTCATCCTTCTTCAACAGTAATGCTAAGCTGAATCGCCGCAGCTGAATGAGTTATTTATAGCCATGAAATTGACCTGCAAAGTTCCACAACTTTGCAGGTTGTACATTCTGCTGCCTGGTAGAGGCAGAGCTTTGCGCAGTAGCTCTGCCTCTATTCCAGTCAATCTCCGCCTCTCCCTGCCCCTTTCAGTGAAAGAAGACTGAGATGGGTGTGGAGAGGCGGAGATCGGTGGAGATTGACTGGAGTAGAGGCAAAGCTCTGCCTCTACCAGGAAGCAGAATGATGCGAGCCCTGGTAGTTTGCAGGGCAATTTCAGGGCTATAAATAACTCATTCTGCCACAGGGATGCGGCGATTCAGCTTAGAATTGATTGCTGCAGAAGAATACCAGAACCGAAGTACACATGAGAAGCAGGGGGGCAGGCATGTATGGTGAGCCGCCCTGATGCCCACTGCTCTCACGATCTCCTTTCTGCCCCTTCGCTGCTTCTAAATGCCCTCCAGCACCCTCATCTGGGTCGCGGGAGTCGGGCATTACTGCACCAGCGCTGGCCCAGCTGCATGCGTCCTACAGAGCTTGACCGTGGCCGGGAGTGCTCTACGCATGGCATCATCATGACATCATTTGCATCCGCAGAGCACTTTCGGCCATGGCCGCGCACTGTAGGAGGCGTGCAGTCGAACCAGCGCAGACGCAGTGATGCCCGACTCTGGCGACCTGGAAGAGGGTGCCGGAGAGCATTTAAAAGCAGTGGAGGGTCAGAAGGAGAATGAGGGGAGTGGTGGGCAGATCAGGGCAGCTCACCATACATGCCTGCTCCCCCCAATTCTCAAGTGTGCTGCGGCTCTGGTATCATTTAAAGAGACTCTGTAACAAAATTGTCAGCCTTATTTCTTCTATCCTATAAGTTCCTATACCTGTTCTAATGTGGTCTGTGTTACTGCAGCCTTTTCTAGTTGCACAGTGGCTGTGTTATCTCTGTTATATGATCTAATCTTCTCTCTTCTGTCGGCTGAGGCTGGAATGTGTGGAATGTGCTGCACTGCTTGTCATTGGCAGAAGCTATACACACCCTCTCCAAGCTCTGTATGCATCAGAGACTGAGCTACTCTCAAGCCTATCACACTCTAGTTAGAAGCCATGTCTTTTGTTTGTAAACACTGCCTAAAAATGGCAATTACAAGCCAGGATTGCAGCAGGGAGTGGCAGAAACAGCACAGAGGGGCCCAGGAGAACATAATGAATTGAATGGTGTGTTTTTATTGTAAGAATTTTAGCGTACAGATTCTCTTTAAGAGCTATAGTTAGCATATGAACAAAACTTAGGACACCTGAACTGAGATGGATATGCAGGCTGCCATATTTCTTTCCTATTAACCTCCTTGCCGGTTATCCCGAGCTCAGCTCGGGGTAACCTGGCGCGGAGGATTCCTCAGGCCCTGCTGGGCCGATATGCATATTTTTTTTTTATACACGCAGCTAGCACTTCGCTAGCTGCGTGGCACTTACGATCGCCGCCGCTCCGCGCCGATTCGCCGCTACCAGCCGCATCAGAGGGTGCCCCCCCCCCGAGACCCGTGCGCTGCCTGGCCAATCAGTGTCAGGCAGCGCTGAGGGGTGGATCGGGACTCCCTCTGACGTCACGGCGTTGATGACGTCGGTGACATCATCGCGCCCGTCGCCATGGCGATGGGGGAAGCCTTAATGGAAATCCCGTTCAGAACGGGATTTCCAGATGGGCATATGCGCCGGCGTCGATCGGCGCATGCGGAGGGACACCGCAGGGAGGGGGAAGCATGTAGCTAGCGCTAGGCTAGCTACATGCTAAAAAAAAAAAATATACAAAAAACACCCTCCCTGCCGTGCGCAGCACATTTTTAGAACGGGAGGGAGGTTAAACAATACCAGTTGTCTGGCAGTCCTGCCCATCATCTACCTCTAGTACTTTTACTCATAGACCCTGAACAAGCATGACAATCAGATGGTTCTGACTGAAGTATGACTGAAATAGGTCCATGCTTGTTCCTGGTTTGATTCAGCCACTACTGCAGCCAAATAAATCAGCAGGGCTGCCAGGAAACTGGTAATGTTTAAAAGGAAAAAAATATGGCAGCCTCAATTCCCATCTCGCTTCAGGTGTCTTTTAAGTTTGTCTTAAATAAAATCTGGTGCCCTGTGCTAGTTGAAGTGCTGAGCAGACTTGTCAAGGATTGAGCTCTGTGCGAGCCAAACAGAATCTTTGCCCACCTCAAAATCTCCAATGTGAAATGTTTTCTGTATTTGTACATCTATGAGTAAGTCAGGGGCTGCCATATTTTCCCTGCTTCTCTGGCAGTCACAGGGTTAAAGCTTACCTATATAATCCCATAAAATATACAAAGGTCACAGCAAATAGGATAAGCTGTTGTGCAGAAACCTCACGTACATACATACACTGATAAACAGATCTGTAACTATATAACCTTCCCCATTCTTCTCATCATCTGATCTGTAATACCTCAGCAGCTTATAAAAGTAGCAGAGTGAAAAGTAAGGACAGTTCGGATTATTTCTGCACCTTGTTGTGCCAGGCTAGGCAGTGCATACATTTCAAAGTTCTGCATGTTAAAATTAGTGTCGGATCTACCAGATATTAGAATATTGGCAACGTTACCAATATTCAACTATCCTGTTCTCATTAGTAGAATATCAGTAATGTTACCAATATTTTACTATTGCATTATTCTTTCCTATCCCTGACTAACCTCCACACTATCTATGCCTAACACTACCCTACCCCCACCTATGCCTAACACTAACCTACCGCCTACTTATGCCTAACACTACCCTACCCCCTACCTATGCCTAACACTACCCTACCCCCTACCTATGCCTAACACTACCCTACCCCCTATCTATGCCAAACACTAACCTACCCCCTACTGAACACTAACCTACCCCCTACCTATATCTAACCTACACCCTACCTATGCCTAACACTAACCTACCCCCTACCTATGCCTAACACTAACCTACCCCCTATCTATGCCTAACACTACCCTACCCCCTATCTATGCCTAACACTACCCTACCCTCTACCTATGCCTAACACTACCCTACCCTCTACCTATGCCTAACACTACCCTACCCTCTACCTATGCCTAACACTACCCTACTCCCTACCTATGCCTAACACTACCCTACTCCCTACCTGTGCCTAACACTAACCTGCCCCCTACCTGTGCCTAACACTAACCTACCCCCTACCTGTGCCTAACACTAACCTACCCCCTACCTATGCCTAATACTAACCTATCCCCTACCTATGCCTAACACTACCCTACCCTCTACCTATGCCTAACACTACCCTACCCTCTACCTATGCCTAACACTACCCTACTCCCTACCTATGCCTAACACTACCCTACTCCCTACCTGTGCCTAACACTAACCTACCCCCTACCTGTGCCTAATACTAACCTACCCCCTACCTATGCCTAATACTAACCTATCCCCTACCTATGCCTAACACTACCCTACTCCCTACCTATGCCTAACACTAACCTACCCCATACCTATGACTAAGGGTGGCCATATATGGTACAATTTTTCATTTTTTTTCCGATTAGATAATTTAGTTTGATTATTCCGTTAGATCGAATATACAGATTTTTCCAGCATGTTCGATCTGATTTTTCTAATAAAAAAACGGGATAATCGTTCGAATTTCTTGATTGAAAAAAAAATATTTTTAACTTTCATTCGATTCGATCATTTAGATCGAATAAACGGGATAATCAAACGATTTTATTGTACCATGTATGGCCACCATAACACTAACCGATCCCCTACTTATGCCTAATAATAACCTATTCCCTACCTATGCTTAACACTACCCTACCCCATACCTAATACTAACCTATCCCTGCCTTATGCCTAATAATAACGTGTGTACATAGAAAAAGGACACCCGGAAATTTGGGAGCTTGAAATAGCCACTAGAAGAATATCGTTAAATCCCCCCCCCAACCAATGCCTAACCTTAATGACCCCCCCCCCCTCCAACACTAAACACCCACGTCCCACCAAAGCCTACCTCCCACCACAAATGTAAATCCTGCTCATGCCTTACACTAACCTCCACCCACCTATGCTTAACACGATGTCCCTGCCACAACTCAGTACCTGAAGTCACCGCTGCTACTCACAGTTGGCCCATACTGTAGTCACCCCCACAAGCCAAAGTTCAATTATATAATAGCTGAACTCCAGTGCCCAAGATACACAGTGTGCGCTGCCATACCTGCAATTTATATTGTGGCCTATAGCGGCGCCTATTGACTGTTTGAAATAACACTGCTTTTTTTTCATCCCTGAATTCCCCGTGCTTCCTCTTGCTCAGAATGCTCATTTATAGCTTGGAGTTTGCTTCTAGGTATTTCCCGTTTACTGTAGATAGCTTTCCCAGCAATCCATTCCTGCAAATTGCAATGATAGTCTATAAGATCTGCAGATCATCATACACACATGATTTAACTGACATTCATCTGCAGATCAGATCCACCAGGATGGATTTTCAGATCTGCAGATGATTGCTTGATCTGCAGATGAATGTCAGTTAAATCATGTGTGTATGATGATCTGCAGATCTCATAGACTATCATTGCAATTTGCAGGAATGGATTTCTGGCAGGAACAGATCTTTTGCAGGAACGGATCTTTTGTGTCTGTACAGCATCTGTGTGTGCAGCATCTTGCAAAGATTTTTTTCTGATGTGGAGTTCAGCTCCATAGAAAAGACTGTGTAGAGGATAGCTCTCATACTACATGAAGGGTGGTAAGATTGGTCTGTGATCTTTCAGTTTCCAAAGACTATAGTCTGATGTGTGAATAAGCCTTTAGGATTACTATTATTAACTGACACAGAAGCAATAAACACATCAGACTCAATTCTTAACTATTTTGCTGTTTAATCTGAACATTTTTTTTCTCCCAGTCTCTTGTGGAAAAAAATCAGCATGTACTTTAAAAACATTTCCATATTTTTTGTTTGTTTTTTTCATCTTTTTTAATACAAGACAACTCAGCAAATAATAAACTTAATGAAGAGGAGAATGCTGTAGATGGGGAGCCGAGGACTGGGCACATCTTCCAGCTCCCCCAAGAAGGGCCATCTAAAAACCTGAATGTGGGTGGAGGAACAAGTGTTCATCATGGTGGTGTCATGGTAGAGGCACCGGAGAAGACCCCGTCCTCCTGTCTGGATAATCGTTCTCTTCTCCGGTGCTGTAAGACCCTGCAGGAGATGTAAGGATGAGATTGTCTAAGGTAACCCAACTCCTGAGTGCCTTATTGCCTTGGCAATACTGGCCCCCGTTATTAAAGAAGAACTCCAGTTAGAGCCGTAAAAACAAAGGCCACACAGCAAGCTTCCTGCTAAATTTCAAGAAAAGTCGTATGGCCTTCACATCCAAAAACATGACAGCAGATTAAAGCACAACTTGTAAGGGATACAGGATGGGTATTGTAAATTTCTGATATTCATCTTCAGTTTAGAGGTAGAATTCAGGATTTCAGAAACACCAAGCAGTATGCTGCAAGGGCAACTAACACATGCTTAGGAAATACCGTACATGTTCATTACGAAAAGTGTGTCAGTATGATCAGTTGTTTTACAGATGTAACAGGAACATTGTCTTTTATTTCTGATGAATGTCAAGTTTGAGCTCTCCTACCAAACTTTACTTTTAGCAACGATGGTCAATGAGATGCAAATAATTCAGACTTGCAAGCCAATTGTATGCAGCTTGAAATTTCCCACAACTGAAATTACTGTGGGTTCCTGATATTTTTTTTGTGGCGGGTTAGCAGCAGGGGGGGGGGGGCGTTAAGAATAGGCGTCGGTGGGAGATCTCTTAAGCAGCACCAAAGCTTCCATGGCGCACCCTATTGTTATTTTTTTTGCGTTTGGTTTGCGGCGGTTGCGCTTGGCAATGATGGGGGGTCTTTTAAGGTTAGGCATCTCTGGAGGAGTGGTTAGGGTTCGGCATCCACAGGGGGGAGGTTGGGGGGATGGTTAGGGTTAGGCATTGGGGTGGTTCGGGATCGGCAGGTGGGGGGAGTGATTAGGCATCGGCGTGGTTAGGGTTAGGCATTGGAGGGGGGTGGGTAGGGCATCGTAAAAAGGAAGGCTCTGTGAGAATAGGGTTAGGCTTAGCTGTATTAAAATATCGGAAACATTTTATTTACCAATATTTTACTATCGGAAATAGCACTGTAAAATAGTAGAATATCAGTAGATGTACTGATATTCTACTAGCAGCTATTTCCGGGCACAATTTTTGCATGTACCTCTTGAAACTGGGCCACTCAAATGCAATGCCTATAGATTCTGACTGGGTCAATTCCAAGCAACATACAATTTGCATGGGAGCTGGAACTATTTGTATCTCATTAACTGTCTATCTATTTGTCATTTCACCCTTTAACTGCCCCTTTTTAATCTCCCCCACCCCCAATTGCAGAGCGGTGCGTTGATAGTTACCTAACCTAAATGAAGAATTGACTCTGCCATTGCAGGAACGGGTATGTTAGCAAGCACTGTAACAGTGACGTCTGCCTTCAACTGCCAATCACGTCATATCATGTGATCAGGATCTGGAGAAGGATGTTAGCACTACAACGCTGATTGGTGGTGGAAGAGGAGAGCCGGTGTAATGACACTCTCTGCTGCCCACACTGTTCTGCTGCCACGTCACTGCATTTTCTTGTGTGCATGAGCTGCAGGATTATTTTTCTCCTGTTACATCATCGCATTTTCTTGCACGCATGCGCAGTACATATCAGCTTATTCTGCTGATATGTGCTGCTGATATCTCTGCAGCTAGGCACCCTACACTCGCCAAAGTTTGAGTGTATGGAGGGGACCTCCTGAGCTACATTTGTATAAAATTGAAGCACTGGTTCCCGAGATGAGGCATATGAACCTTTCATGGGAACCTCTAAGACACGGAGCTGGAAATTGGCTCAGAGGTAGCTAGGGGGTCTCATCCATCCCCTCAAAATTTGGGGTGTGTATGAGGCCTACAATGTAAAGAATTGGCCAGGTAACTGTATGTCACAATAACATGATGATGTGCAGAGCAGTGATGTAGGCAGCACTAGGACAGTAAAATGTGACATTACACCGGTCCTGTATCTAGATCAGGTAAATATGAAGTGCTCCCTGCGCTACTCTGCATTGGGCTGCATCAAGCAGCCCAAGTTTAGCCAGCTGAGGCAGGAGTGCCCCAAGTTATGTAAAAGGAGATAACTCAGGCAGGGCAGTTAAAAGGTTAAATATGGGATGCTTCAGCGACCAACTAATTTTACTACCACTGACTTTGCCAACATGTCTGTGAAACTACTAATGAATGTGACCTGTGCTTTGCACTGAAGGGAACCTGTTATGACGTATTTTCCATAAGCTGCTCAATCAATACCGCCCAAGCTCTTCCCAGGCCTGCTCTAAGACTTTGTCAAACAGCATAAAAAGTTGAAGGACATCCTGTTCCTGAGGGTTGCTCCTCCACCAAGATAACCAACAACTGTCACATCACAAATATATACAACACTAATCACTGGCGCAACATAATTAGCAAAGATCCTCCCCACCCCCCAGGGCTTCTGTAACTCTAACTTTTCCATGCTATTTGATGATTAAAGAGCTGTGCCGAAGATCTTTGGTTATTTATTAAAACATCATATAAACCAAAAATCCTATCTCTGGTCAATCGAAACTCAATTAGGACTTCTCTATCAGAAAAGTTGTCAAGCTCTGTGTGTACCCTAAATATCCTAGGAGAAATCACTATGACTCTTCTCCTATCCTCTGCACCCTCAAAAACCCCATCTTACACAACTCAAGTGTCTCCATTTTGATCAATGTTGTCATGCGGTGAGCAATGCAGACAGCTATATATAGATGAAAAAGGGGACTGTAATTTTCACACGTTTAATGCTCTTTGTAAAATACAAACTGCCCAGTTCCACACCTCCTCCTACATGTGTAATAAGTTAGCACAGATCAGGAAGTAGCAGGAGTGTAACTACAAGGGAGCAGCCTTTGCAACCGCAGGGGAGCTCAGAGCCCCCAACTACTACTTCACTCCCTCTGATAAAGGGGTCCATCCTTCAGATCAGGTGTTTTTGTAGCTATACGTGTTATGGGTTTGAAGATAATGAGGCCTTACTTGTTTTATGACCCTTGCAAGTCGGGTTCCAGTCTCAAGGAGTAGGCAAGGGAAAGAGTGTCAGTATTGGGGAGCCCTAAAGTTTTGCTACGGGAGCCCCATGATTTGTAGTTACGCTCCTGGGAAGTAGTATAGATCTAGAGGAGCATCACTTGTACCAATCAGAAAACTGACCTCTCCAGTACTCACTTTACTCTCAGGAAGGCTGAGCTGTGCATGTGGCTGTTTCTGCCGATGCATCCAGCGTAACTAATGTGAAATTTGTATGACATCCATTGTGATGTATTGATCTATACTAAGGGTATTGCTTCAATTTTATTAACAAATGTAGAATGTCTAATTCTCTGGTCTTCAGCTGTAGTAGTATTTGAAGCCTCATACGAAGGCATCACTCACAATCCCCGCATAGAGCCTTCTGTCCATTGATGTTCCAGAGAAGGAATATCTTATCATCACCCTAATTCGCTAATTATACCTCAGAAAGGAATTAAGAAAACAGGAAAGGTAAATCATCTGTATTAGTAATTTGTCTTTGGATATCATAGCTAGTGCCCTACTTTGGAGCTCTTCTCTAATGATTGGTCAGCCGAGTATTTTCATGCCATATTAATTAAAAGTTACAACTTTGTGTCACCTCAAGCCCTTGTGATAGAAAGGGTTTTCTCTGTAGATAGCCCTAAAATGACCCCCCTAACACTGTTTATGTGCCCTGTCAGGGGGGAGAAGATGCGGGGGGGGGGGGGGGGGGGAGTGTACAAGGTTCGATAAAACCCCTTCAAGAAAGAGAATAAATTAAGCGCTCTTAGTTACAGCCATATGCGGAGAGACCAGCTATATATGGCTGCATCTCCATCCGCAATACATTCTGTGCATGCAGATCCGCCCAGTCACAGCAGAGCCACCCACGGCAGTGCAATCAGAGTGTAGTGTCACCCACAACAGAGTGTTCAGCCTGCAGGCCTCTTCTTGTGCTGCCCTCTGCAGGAGTCTGGGAATTCTATGTGCAGTACAAGGCCTAGGTACACAGCAGCTGCTAGTGGCACAGCGTAGTGTGCTGTGATCATACATTCCATGTCACACAGTGCTCTGCAGAGGCGGGCTACTTCCTCCCGGAGACAGATCTGAGGTGAATCAGGCACTGGACTTCTCAGAGAAAGTGTTGTGGCACAGGCTTGCTCTTTACACCAGCACCTCTTACCATCACTATACTATTGTTCAAATGTTATAAATATTTTATATTTTGCTCCTTATAAAAGCATTTGGCTACATTTAGAGCTTCCCCTTAAACTGACCAAAACCGGCTACAAACTAAAATGGGAAGAGCGAGCTTAGGGGGAGAGCAGGGCTTGGCTTCACCTCGTCCTAAAGATTGGCCAATCAAGATGGCAGGGGAAAAGGAGGGGGCATAAAAAAAAAGAAATCAACCTGCGTTAGGCCAGCCTAAAGGTGACTACTTACCAAACCATTTTTTATATTTACTTTCAATTCAAGAATTACAATCTATTTTTTTTTTTTTTAATTGACTGATTGATTTTTTGATTTTCAAAAACTGACCAATGTGTCACATCGTTGTTGGGGTGTCTTGGCACCCTATGGGAAAAAAAAGATACAGGAGACAAAAAAGGGAGCCCGATAGTGCAGTATGTCAATAGTAGGTGTGTGGAGAAATCAATTGATTGAAAGGGCTACTCACAAAGGAGGGTTGCAAGGAGCAACCGACCACAGGAAGCAGGTGGAGACCATAAACCAGACTCCACTCGGGGTGGTCCTGGACGGACCTGGTTGCGGTCGCTCTCTTAGATGAAAAAGGATGCACAAAACATTAACCGTGGTAAAACAACGGGTGTTCTGTCACCACCCCTCAGACAAACATGTACGGGGGTATAACTATGCACAATAAGGGAAAGAAGCGCCCTGATTTGAATAAAAGCTTTTAAAACCAGTTTAAAAACGAAAAAGAAAAATGAGGTATCTTACCTCAATGACGAAATCTCTGTAAACTTACAAAAGATTTTTATTTGAGCAAATAAAAATCTTTTGTAAGTTTACAGAGATTTCGTCATTGAGGTAAGATACCTCATTTTTCTTTTTCGTTTTTAAACTGGTTTTAAAAGCTTTTATTCAAATCAGGGCGCCTCTTTCCCTTATTGTGCAATGTGTCACATACACGTATTCAATGTCTCCCCAATTATGAAAGGAAAATGACTGAAAACTCTGAGAAAACTGCTTGGGCCTATACATGAAGAAATAACAATCTACCCTACGCCATTTACATTTCCTAAAAATTGGTCAGAGAAATCCGCCGCTCTTGATTGAAAAAAAGGACATTTCTTAAACGAATAAAACAAAGCTTTCATTTTTTCTGTACTACTGATAGTTTTGATCAAATTGCCGTGAAATTGAATCCTTTTATTGTATCGTGTGTGGCCACCTTAAGTCAGATTCATGATCTGTGACAACTTTTCATTGTCCCCCCCCTCCCCCAATATTTGTCAGAGCTCCGATATACTTCCTCACAACTTCAAATAAAATGACAAACTACCACAGAGTATTAACCTTGTCAAAGCCCTGAGAATAATGAAGTTCTATTGTTCTACCTTTACAAACAGTTGCTGATATGAAGAGCAAGCCACGTGCTGCCACTCTTTGAAAGCATGAGCAAGCTTACCTGTGTGGGTAGCAGAAAAACATACCTCACAGTTTCTCCAACCAGTGCCTCATTAGCACCAATGCACTGCTGTGAACTCATCATGTTACTTGCAGTAGCCCATGTGGACATGCAGTCTGTTCCTGGGTGCAGTGCAGGTGGCTCTGTGGCGGGTCAGGGAATGGGGGGGGCATGGGGAGGGGGCGGAATACACAACTGGCCCTTGTTTTATGGTAAAATACTGCAGCTGTAGCCGCCAAACAAACCCTACATTAAAAAACAGGGCTTTTATATTACACATGTATAAATATATATATAGAGAACGCAAATGACATTTACAAAGAGAATACAAACTGCGGGACAGACCAGCTCTGTGTGTGTGTGGTGTGTGTATGTACTCACAACTCATGTTTTACAAACGTGTGTTTTCTTGTCAGTCAGCGTGTGTCCATGTTCCAGGACTTGTGTGACCTTTTCTACAGCAGATGTTTGTGGTACAATAGTTATGCACCTTTTATTTACACAAATACCTGTATCATAGTTGGCTTAGTTTCCCACTCGTGTTTATCACTGTGGTACCTAAAAATTGTGTGTATACAGCAGCAACATTCAGTGTGTGTGGCGCAGTATGGGTCACCTGTACAGAATGTATGTACAGCAGTATGGCTCCAGTGTGTAGAGCAAAATGGGCCCTACATGCAATGCATCATGGGTACCGTGTGTGTGCTTTTAGGGTGTTTGTGGTACAGTACAAGTCCCTTGTATGAATATGTGTGTATGATTCTACAGGAGTAGGTCTGTAGTTCAGTATGAGTATGTGTATAGCACAGTATGCAAATGTTTGCGTAGGAGAGGAGGGGGGGGGGGGGGCTGGGGAGAGAGTGTGTGTGTGTGTGTGTCCTGTATGAGTATAGGAGTTTAATGGGTTTATCTGTCCGTCAGTACAGATTATAAATATAAATTTACGCGTGCAATAAATGTCCCTGCATGAGTAGATGATAAAATAATTATCAACTCTGTACAAGTGTGTGTACAGTACAGCATAAACTCACTGCATGACTATGTGTATAGTAGTGTAGACCCACACTACTGCTATGTGTATAGTAGTGTAGACCCACACTACTGCTATGTGTATAGTACAGTATGGACCCACATTACTGCTATGTGTATAGTACAGTATGGACCCACTATATAGCTATGTATATAGTAAAATATGGGCCCACTATATGGCTATGCATTTAGTACAGTATGGATCCACTGTGCATATAGTACAACATGGACCAACTGTATCTGTATGAATGTGTTTAGTACAGTAATGAACCACTGTACAGCTATGTGTACAGTACAGTATGGACCCATCATATAAATGTGTGTATGGTATAGTATGGATCCACTGATCAGATCTGCGTACAGTATAGATGCGCTGTACAAGTGTGTCTGTAGTGCTGCACGGACCCACTATTCGAGTAGTTTAGCATGAGTATGTATACACTGTACAACTATGCATACAGTATGGATGCACTATATGATTGGGTATTGTACAGTGTAAGTCCACTGTACATGTGTGAGTTATGTACAGTATGGATCCACTGTATGAGCTTATGCACAGTACTGAATAGATTCACTGTATGGGATTACTGTAGGAGTGTGTGTACAGTACAGTATGGCTCCACTGAATGAGTGTGTGTATAGCACGGTATGAGTGCCCTGCAGAAGTATGTGTGTAGTACAGTATGGCTTCCAATAGAAATGTGTTTGGTACAGTAAGGGCTCTCTGGAGGAGTATGTGTACAGTACAGTATAGACCCCCTATGTGTATTGTACAGGATACACTTCCTGTAGTATATTTAGCACGTAATATGGGTTCCCTGTAGAAATAGGTGTACAGTACAGGTCCTCTTTAGGAGTGTGTGTCTGTTATACAGTATGGTCCCTCTTTATTGAGCAGAGCAGAATGGGCACCACCTCCATATGCAATACACAATCCATGTAGAAATACAGATCCTTGGCAGCAATATTTGCCCACACCTGTATGGATCTAGCTTGGGTGTACAGCCGGATAGAATGTCAATCCAGTGGTATCGGGGACACCCCGTGTATCTGGCAGTGTGAACAAAGCACTATGGCCTCACTGTATATATGTATAAACAGTGTGTGTACATCAGAATATCGCTGCCCAGGTAATCTGTGTGTACAACTGTATGGTACCCCTGGCAGTGTACTGTTACCCCCCTCACCCCGTATGTGTGCACAGCAGCATGTATACACTGTGTGGGTGAACATGTCCAGCTGTATGGCTCCCCTGTATGTGCACACATGTATACTAGGGACTCCCCAGATAGCAGAACTGTGTGTGTAAGTAGCAGTGGAGATTGCTGTGTATATGGCAGTGTGGATTGCCTGGTATGGATATGCATGTACAGCTGGATTGCTGAACAGTGGGTATATGCAGCAGTAGTCAGTCTAGGACCCCTGTGCATGTATTCCCGTGTACAGCGCTATGGAGCCAATATGCATGTACTACAGTTTGTACTTGGCCTTAGCCTGGATTGAGAGTCCTGCCCTCGAGCACATGTTGTTGGTGGAGATGGTGGGAGAATGGTGCAGAGATTCTTAGGGTCACTGCTGGCCTCTGTTACTGTTCTTATCAGCGGAGTTCAGATTGATGTCCTGGGGGGTGGAGGGGCGGCGGGGGGGCATGCGCTCATTGATCCGGTCCAGACCCCGAGCTTCTTCAAAGCTGCGGATTTTGTGCTGTGGAGAGAAGCCTCGAACAGCTGCGGAGAGAAAACAGACAAAAGCAGATGAAGGAGAATATAACAGATGCCATCAGTCATTTCACAAAAAGTGCACTGAGCACCCAGAGTACATTTTTTTGTTTTTTTGTTGTTTTAACAATGAACAGCTGCAGCCAGCTATGGGGCACTTGCCAATTACACCAGTTTGCCCCATGGAAGCACCAGCCCTGTATTTCCCCATCTCGCCACACCCGGAACATTTTTCATGCAACCCGGCTGGAAAAAATTCTGGGGAGAACACTGTAGACATATGACTATGGCAGGGATTAGATTGTGAGCACCTCTGAGGGACAGTTAGTGACAAGACAATATACTCTGTACAGCGCTGCGGAAGATGTAGGCGCTATATAAATACTATATAATAATAATATTTGAGGGAGCGTCCTTGCTTACTTATGGGGAGCTGCTCCTCTAGCCCCTCATCCATTTGGCATTCACTATAAGCATCCGCAGCAGCCAGCAGTTCAAAGATTCCACCGGTGGAGCGTGGTTCCGGCCTACAGAATGCATGTTGGGAGATATAATCTGCAGATGTGAGTACAGAGATGAATTTACATCTGCTGACTACATCTCCCGGCATGCATTGCAGCGACCGGATGCACGCTCCATACCACAGGGACAGAGGGCTAGAGGAGCAGTCCCCCCCCCCCCCCCATAGTTAAGTAATGGTGCTCCCCCCAACCCTGCAATGGCAGCCTGCACTACTAACCAGCCTTATGGGGAGGTTCCTTGTAAAAAAAAAAAAAAAAAAGTATCCTGGGTGCTCAGTGTACATTTATTCCTCATTATCAATAAGTATTGTGGGTGCTGCCCACAGCAGGTTATTCACTTCATGTCACAGACTGTCCCTGAGTGGATACCTCAGTCTAATATCTAAGGCCAGGTACACACAGAAATTTTCACTTCAGATCCTACTTCCGATGAGAAAATGATTGGAACGGACAAAAAAGAAAATATACAGGCTATCGATTGCCACATGCTAAAAAATATCAATACAAATGCTATCGTTCAGTGTGCATGTCCTTTCAAATCATTTTCAATCAATAACGAATTAGAAAAATGATTGGAAGTATACGCTAACTTTCTTCTACATCCGATTAAGGTCAGATCTGAATATTGATACGATCACTCGCTTGCATAGACTCTGAATTGGAAATTGCAGGCTTGACCGTCTACAACCAATTTTTAAAGAAATCAGTTAAAGGGACTCCGAGCAGTGCAGAAACTATGGAAAGATGCATATCATTTTAAAGATCTCTTTCTCCTCTTTCCAATGATATATAAACCGCCGCCGTACGCCTTTTAGTTTTCGCTATTTTCGCGATTGAAATTGCCGCGGCCGCGATTTCAATCGCGAAAATAAAGAAAACTAAAAGGCGTAGAGCGACGATTTAGGTGTCGCCAGAAAGAGGAGAAAGAGCTTTAAAATGATATCCATCTTTCCATAGTTACTTGTATTACACAGGACGACACTTTCCCCAGTGTCAGCAGCTCCATTCAGCAGAAAAAGTCGCCCTGTGTAATACAATCTAACTATGGAAAGATGGATATCATTTTAAAGCTCTCTTTCTCCTCTTTCTGGCGACACCTAAATCGTTGCCCTACGCCTTTTAGTTTTCTTTATTTTCGCGATTGAAATTGCGGCCGCGGCAATTTCAATCGTGAAAATAGCGAAAACTAAAAGGCGTAGGGTGACGGTTTATATATCATTGGAAAGAGGAGAAACAGAGCTTTAAAATGATATGCATCTTTCCATAGTTTCTGCACTGCTCGGAGTCCCTTTAAAGTGGACCCAAATTAAAAATACAAGATTTCAGAAATAAAATCTATTTTCTAAATTATAATAATAAATAGCATAATTTTTTCATCTGCATGATGACAAATATAAAATATATTTTACATTTATTGGAGGAACCCCCTCCCTTCCTTTCATATTGCCGGGATTTTTCCGGCAAACTGGTGAAGGAGATAAAAAACAAAAACAAAACACAGGCTGCTACTGATGATGTCACAGGGAGGTGATCTCAGCTTGTGTGAGATTTCACATAGACGACACTCCTGTGAGGGAGGGTAGCTGATGACAAACTGATGACAAACACACCCATGATCTAAAACCTCCTAATAATCTCAGAAGTAATGGCTGCCACCTGTATAACCCTAGTTATGAGTAGAGAAGAGTGAAAAGCATACACTGAAATGCTCATAGACTTGAAGGAGTGTTTATTTATCTTTGTATGTGTCAGAGTGGCACAACTAAATATTTTGAATTAAAAAAATGTTTGGTTTGGGTCCGCTTTAACTTAGCAGCATGTATTGGGATGATAGAAGAAGCTGGAGAACTCGAAGGAAACTCGCAAAAACATGGGGAAAACATACAAATTCCATCCAGACAGTGGCCTCAATTCACTAAGATCATGCTGGTGATAATAAGGTAAGTGAAAAACGTATCCCCACACATCAATCGGTATTCTCAGCATTAATTCACTAAAGAAGTTTGCCTTATTAACATGTAGTGATAAGTTTACATAGGGAGAGTTTTGTCTTACCACTCCAGACCTTAAACGATAACTGAGGTATAAAAAAATAGTTTAACTTACCTGGGGCTTTTACTGGCCCCCTGCAGACGTCCAATGCCCGCAGCGGTACTCAAGGATCCTCCGGCCCCCGCCGTGGCTCACTTCCATTTTCTGCGACTTTAATGTCACGGGCCACTGCGTCTGCGCAGCCCTGGCTCGCTCCCGCTCACATTGTCGGGAGTGTCCTACACAGAATCTAGTATGCTGAGCCATCAAATTTGGCTTGCAAATGGTTCCCCCCACTTTGCATTATATCTGGCCCACTCTAGACAACTAGGGAAGCTATATTGGGAATAAAACCCTAGATCAACAGGGAAGCCATATGGGGGAGGGAGAGGGAAAGCAATAGACACCAGGGAACTGAATAGGGGGAAGGATGGGAGAGTCACTAGCCAAGAGAAAACTGTATATGGGAGGGAGTGGGGCATACATGTAATTAAGGCGCCGGGAAAAAAATATGACAGCCTTCATGTCTCTCACCTCAGGGACCTTTTTAAGAGTACTTGTGCATATTTTGGATACTTTCTTCATGCAGTATATAGCAATGGTAGGCTGCTTGTATTAAACTTGTTATACGACTTCAGTTTATGTATTTACATTCTCCAATATTACTTTGAAGTTTGTATTTCGTTAAGGTGTGTCTGGTCTATAACTGAAGACAGTTTCCTGGAATCACACAATTCCTGCATACCTCTGCATTCCTTTTCCACATTGCTGTTTATTTGATTAATACAAGGTTTACATGCAGTATGGTAATAACTGGTGCAGGAAAAAACCTATGATCAGTTAACTGAGTTCAGTAATATGTAAAAAAAAAACTAAAACTTGGCAGATGAGCTTTATGTCCCTAGGCTAATACATAAGACAAGGGGAAATGATCTAGGTATGAAGGAAAAAACATTTTGCCATCTATTTAGGAAGGGGTTCTTTAAAGTAAGAGTGGTTAAAATGTGGAATATTTAAACATGCATGCAAAGAAGGTTTGCATGCTTTCCTTCCATTTAAGGGCATCTGCAGCTATAAGTATAAGTTAATTCCCTGTAGAGTTGATCCAGGGATTTTGTCTGACTGCCACCTGGAGTCGGGAAGGATTTTTTTCCCCTTAAAGTTTAATTGGCCCAAGCCTTGTGAGGGTTTTTTGACTTCTGTTGTGATATAGCAGCCATTTTTGAACTTGTACCTTGTGTAAGCCATATTTTTTTCATTTTATGTCTGCTGTGGAAGGGAAATACTAGATTAGACTTGTATGTCTGTTAGAAATAATTGTCACCTGGACACTGGGTGAATTAGGAAGTGATCTTGAATGGGCTGCCTGATTCAACCTGTCTCTGTCACCTGTGAAAGGTAAATCTGCATTTTTCTGTAAAGGGGCTGTGAATCTAAATGGAATATACCAGCTAAGTTAAATAACCCAAAGACACCTGGACATTATGTCAATTAGAAAATATCCTGCTGGCCTCGACCACAAGGAAACGGTTAATTAGACAATTACCCAACCATTTGTCAGAAATAGTCTGATGTTCTTGAAAGGCGTTTGCATCGCATTTGAAGTCTGTATACACGTATACAGCCACCAGTAGTTTCAAATACATAATGGGACTGTCTAAAGTCTAGAGTCTGGGAAGGTTGAAGCAGGACAGGAAACTGAAATTTGCATATAAAAGCAAGCTGTGGATATTTCAAGAGGTCTTTGCAAACCGTGAGGTCATTATCTGAGGAAGATAGATTATTTATGATTTGTAGCCTCAGGTTACACTTCTTGCTATAAAAATCAGAGTGGAAGATTCAGAACTCATAGCTCCCCAGGAGATAGCAAGAAGTTAGGACTACCCTGGTCTAACCAGCTGCGTCCTCCCGCAAAATCAAGTTCAGACCTTCGTGCAGGTAACGTGATTCTTCGGTTATTCCTGTTTTTATTTTTGGAAACTGCCTTGTTGTGTGTCCTTGAACTTTTTACTTTGTTTTCTTGTAAATATATATATATATATATATATATATATATATATATATATATATATATATATATATATATCTATCTTTCTGCACTGTTCCACTTTTTTGGAATATTAAATCTTTATTTAAAGGGACCTCAAGCAGTAATTAAAATCAAAAAAACTTTCACTTACCTGGGGCTTCCTCCAGCCCACCGTAGGCTACGAGGTCCCCCACCGTCCTCCTGACTCTTCTGCGGGACCCACTGGCGGCTCTGTTGGTGGCGACACCCTGGTCAGGTGTCAGGCCGACACTTCCTAGCTTTGAATCCTTGGGACTCGCTTCGCGTCATCGCGCCGGAAGCTCAGCATCATCACGGCAGCCGGCGCCATGACGCGAAGCTGGCGCCAAGGATTCAAAACTAGGAAGTGTCGGCCTGACACCCGATCCGGGTGTCGCCGCCAACGGAGCCACCAGTGGGACCCACAGAATAGTCAAGAGGACTGCGGGGGACCTCGCAGCCTACAATGGGCTGGAGGAAGCTCCAGGTAAGTGAAGGGCTGGAGGAAGCTCCAGGCAAATGAAAGTTTTGATTTTAATTACTGCTCGGGGTCCCTTTAATAAGCCTGTCTTCTGATGTACTAAGCAGAGCTCGCATCTCGTAGAGAGAGACTGCAGTGTGATTGTATTGCAAGTTCAGTGCCCGATTGTATGCTGGTATTGTGCCTCGCTACCGTGTGAGATTGTGTGTGTGTGTCTCATTCTTGTACATTGGCCTAAAGCTGACCCAATGTATGTAAACGCCAGTCGAAGTGTGTAGCAGTACCGTCGTGGATGGCTGCTGGTAGTGGCAGAGTAGTGTTGGCTTGAATAAGGCTGCCCCCCTTCTCAATCTGGTCAAAAAGAAAGCCCCAGATGGGAACTGTCTCTGCAGGATTGCCGTGGTGCTGGTTCCTGACACCTTCCCCTAGATCAACTGGGAGATATAAGGGTGCAGAAGAGGAAGGTACCTAATGCTTACTTATTTGTTTATTATTATTATTATTATTATTATTAGTCTCATTGGATTTGATGGATGAATGTATTTTTTTCAACCAAATTAAGGCTCAGTGCACATCAAAAAGGCTTCTTTTCCACCATTATCCCTGACCCACTACTGATCCTCCTTATGGCTGACCTTGCGGAGAACACATCCCAACAGGATTGATAACTATGCCGGGTGCCATGTTTTTGACTGTGTGATCTCTACATGCTGCAACCTATGGCTGAATACATCTATGCTTCCGCTTTCACTGCATGAACTATTGCCTAGAAGCCTCTGCTTTGTCGTGCTTGTGCCTCACTGCGCTTATGCTTTATCATATATGCTGGAACATTGTGTCTAACTAACAGCAAGCTTCAAGTCTTGCATTTGCTACATGTTGCCACATCTGATGACATACATCTATGGCAGGTTGCTTTTGCCTTCAAGGAACTGTCCTTTTTGACTCAATCAAAAATCTGTATATGGTCATCTTTGGATAACATCTTTGAGGAATATATTCTTCATCAGCGACCCCTGCGAGTGGGGGGGTCATTGTTCTAAGGCAACAGTGTGTGCGCATGTTCCATGAACTATCCATCCAGTGGAATACGACATCTTTCAGTCCATTCTTTTGCCAGCGCAGATACATAAATCCTTTGTCTTTTTGGATCTTGGCACCAGTTTTTTGGATTAGTGGGGACTGCAGCCCCATCCATGAAGGGTCAGGGAGTAGTGTGGAATATTAGCCTTACCTTTTGTATTGGTTTTAGTGGGTTTTATGTACTTGTATTGTAAGAGGGATAGTGTTTTCTTATGTATATATCATATTTGCTAGATACATTTTTCAATAAAGTATTTTACTTATCTTCATGCACCAAAGAGCCAATTCTCTCTCTTGTTTACCTTTTTGCACACCAAAAAGCACTAGCATAAAAGCAAACGCTTAGTGCTTTTTGAAGTGATTTTTTTAAGGTGATTCTAGGCATGTGCCTAGTGATTTTCAAAGCATGCCTAGTGAACAGCTTCTGTAACAAAAACGCTTGGAAAATTTCTTTGATCTAGCGCTTTTCAGAGCGATTTTCTACTTTCCTATACTTAACATTGAGGCTGAATCACCTCAGAAATCAGCAAAAATGCTGCAGCACCAGAGTTTGCGTTTGGGGAAAAAAATAAATGCTGTGGTGTGCACCATCCCATTGAAATACATTAGCAAAGCACTTTTCAAAGCGCAAATATTTTTAAAAATGCTCAGAACCGCTCTTGGTGTGCACAAGCCCTAACTATGTAACTACCATGTGTACAATTTGGAGTGCTGCTGCCTTGTTATAAATTGTACTAATACTAAAATCAAAGTGACATGCTCCCTGCTGGACAGGAAGTAGTTAGTGGATATTTAGAGCCAATACTGCAATCTATAAAGATAGTTGTGATGACATTGACCTTATGCAATAATGGGCTGAGTGGTACCATTCAGCAATGCACTACAGAATCTGCGTCATTTAAAGCACTTCCGTCGCATTGTGTCGCACCAAGGGTACTGTGGTCAGTCACATAGAGACTAATGGGCACTGCGACCTGGGAGCGGTGGGGGAGAGTACCACTACGTGACGTGACCATGTGCAAGGGTGTGCAAGGGGCCTAAGAATGTATGGCGGACAGTTCGTGACATGAAAACGGGCTCCTTAAAGCAGTGCAAAAGGTGTCAGTGCTATATAAACACACAATAATAATAATAAATATAGAAGTATGACTGTGCTCTTCCACTTGTATTTTCATATACCTATAGGAGAATGCTCAACATAGTGCATTACTGTTATAACAGTTCCAGTCACACCACCAGTGATCCACAAGTGCTCCGCACAGTGTACTGCGCACACTAAGCCCCCTCAAGCATATAAGCTCACCAAATTACATGCACCTCAAACATCAAGTGGGTATAGCTTTTTTTTCTCTCTGACTAATACACGGAACACTGTCCTGGGACAGTTGTGAGGTATGTGTAACTACTGAGGAGAAGAGAGTTCTAAGATTCATCTGCTGGCCGGTTTAAATTTATTAGGAGTTGAAGTCAGTGCATTATTCCCCGACTGATTCCAGGTACCCAAAAATGACTCAGACTCCACAGCCCTGGTAATTCGCAATCCATCCATCAAATGAAGACAACTTGGTTCAATTGATCCACACTCTGTCCTAACACCAGAAAATGGTCCAGTGTACATTTTTAGGTGTCATGAAATCAACGGAGGACCTTGTGTTAGTTGAAGATCTAGGGACTCATCATTATGACCTGGATTAAAGAAACTTTTAAGCAAGTTGGAGCGGCTTCCGTGTTTGAGTTCTGGAGAAAAAAACCGCTAGACCCACCTGATGTTTGAGGTGGATGTAATCTGGTGAGCTCATATGCTTGAGGGGGCTTAGTGTGCGCAATACACTGTGTGGAGCAGTTGTGGATCACTGGTGGTGTGCTGTGACTGGAACTGGTATAACAGTAATGCATTATGTAGAGCATTCTCTTATAAGTATATGAATATAGAAGTGGAAGAGCGCTGTCATACGTCTATATTTGTGACTTTTCCCTGAACACTCTAATAGCGATCACACGATGGACATGCTTAAAGAGACTCTGTAACAAAAAAAAAAGTTACTCAGAGAGGGGGGAAGCCTCAGGGTCTCAATAAGGCTTCCCCCTTCGCTGTAACTGCAGGCAATCCAGCGCTGGCTCCCCCGAAGCGTCCCACAATCCTCGCTCGACAAGCCTGACAAGGCTTGATATATTAACCTTCCCTGGCTCCAGCGGGGGCGCTGTTGCGGCTCTCAGCATGGAGATTGGACCCGACAGAGATCGGCTATTTCGGGCCTCTCTACTATGCTGGCGCAGGAGATTTGCGCCTGCGCATTACAGCGGACCTACAGTGATCGGCTATTTCCGCCTATCTCCGAGCGGAGAGCCGATACTGCGCCTGCACTGGAGCCGGGAAGGTAAATATTTACATCCCTGCTGTTCGGAGGGGCACAGCGAGACCGCCGTGAAACACAGGAAGACGGGGGAAGCCTCGATAGGATCCGGAGGCTTCCCCCACCCGAGGTGAGTACCCACCAGGGGAACGTTTTTTAGTTACAGGTTTTCTTTAAAGGGAAGGTTCAGGGAGTAGCATGCTTCGCATGCTCCCGATGGCGCGCCCGACCTGGCCACGCCAGCTCGGGCTTCTTCTGTGCTCCAATCTGCGTCTCACTGGTGCGCGCTGACGTTATCGGACATCCTCTGGGCTGTACTGCGCAGGCTCAGTAGTTCTGAGCCTGCTCAGTACAGCCCGGAGGACGTTCGATGACGTCAGCGCGCACCAGTAAGACGCAGATTGGAGCACAGAAGAAGCCAGGTCAGGCGCGCCACCGGAGACCACCGGGAGCCTGCGAAGCGGCGCCGAGGGCACGTCCTGCCTGCCACGGGTAAGTGGATTTGGATTTTTATTTTGCTACTCCCTGAACCTTCCCTTTAAGTTCAATAACATCAGAGTAATAAAAGAGTATATTCAATAAACTGTGGTAAGCAGAGTAACATGAGTAACATTTTGCCGCACGATAAGCAGAGTGCATCAATATGTAGTGAGACTTTATGTGTGTTATTCTGCTTACCACAGTTTAGTGAGAAATACCGCCTAATACCCGAAAATGGACGTTCTTTGATTTGAAATGCGGTAGCGAACAGATTTCAGGTCAATTCTGTCTTACAGGTAAACCTTGATCTACATTTCTGTAAAAAAGAAAAGATTTAGAAGTACTGCACAGTAATCATCTGACTGCACTATAGCACCCTCTTGTGTCAGTTTTGATACCTACAGTGTTAAAATGGACAAATATTACAAATGAAAGTAGTGTCTGATGGGAATCAGCTGATGCCAGATAAGCATGCTTTCTAGTTGCTTGAGACTCGATGTTAAAAATAGGCCTAGCTAATACAGTACTATTCCTCACTCTATAGACATAACATGAACTCTGCACACGATACAGTAATGGAAAGTATATTAACCTTGGGGGAGCCGTGGTACCCAGTCTAAGCACAGCAGAGCCCACAAAACACTGGCTTCCACCACTGTCAGTGCTGCCAATGATTAGTGCTGGTTGGTTGAGACTGCTGGTTAGCGGAGTTCCAGATAACCGGTACTCTGCTGTATTACTTGTTGTGATTATATTGCATACATTTATGACAGTACATGTTTTATATAGAGCCTGTTATGGTGAGAAATGTCTCTTACCTTCCTGAGCTTCAACTGTGGCTGTATAGGAAACACAAAAGGAATAAAGATTCAGCAGTCATTCAAATTAGAAGCCTAACCAAGAGCAGAACTGTACTTAGAGTCAGTGCTGGACTTCATCTATCAGCATTTCTGTTATAAGCTGTCCAATAAAGCTATCAGAGTCAAAACACTGCCACCATTTAAGGAGCAAAAAATAATTACATCTCACTGGCAACTACACAGCAAGAAACAAGCATACAGGGGGTCAATATGATGTCTGCTTAACAAAAGGAAATCTCTTTGTGACTTTGCCATAGCTCCCAACTGTTTCTCTTTTGGAGGGACAGCCCCTCTTTGGGAACTAAATCCCACTGCCCCTCTTTCTTCCTCATGTGTCCCTCTTTCAGGATTGATGTACAGATTTGCGTAAATATGCATTTTTCTACTGAGAAATGTGCTTAATTGACTCTAAACGTTATTCCCATCCTTTAAATTGATATATTGAAATGTTAATAAAAAGGAAAATGAACCAGGATATAAAGGACCAGTGTGGTTTGAATTATAAAATAACATGTTTTTCCTATGAAATCTTTACGGTATGTGTGACCAGGGGTGTGTCCAGGGCGTGATTATGGGTGTGGTAGGGGTGTGGCTTTAGTGTCACTCTTTCTTATCTCAAAAAGTTTGGAGGCATGCTTTTTCACTACAAATAAAATAATGTGTGTGTATATATGTGTATGTATATGTACAGTATATGTATATGTGTGGTGGGATGGCTGAAGGGGGTCATGGTGCCCAAACTGTTATGGGGAGGTCTTGGCGGCCACACTTGTTATATGACTCGTGCCAGAAGTGCTCACTGCAGGCGAGACAGAATAAGAGCCCATGATCCATACCTTGATAATGTAAGTATTATTGTGTTGTGTATAACTTTAACAGCTCCCATTGTTTTGGATAGGCATTTAAAGTGATCATCAATCCAGTTGTATGTTTATTTTTGCTCCGTTTCAAAAAAACACTCTGCCTGTCCCCACAAGCAAGGGGTTAAAGCACTCTAGCTACTTGCAGAACAAACGTTTTTAACAACTTTCCTTGACAGTTTTGTAAGTGAAAGGTACATAAGATGATTTATAATCAATCAGATAAGAGGGAAGATAGCTGTATCTGAGGAACATAGTCCGCCAGCAGTGGCCATAAACCAGTGATGACAGATGGAATTCATAGAGGCATAAAACAGATGGTTGGACAGTGGTTGCTGTGGTATTCAATGCTTGGTAAAACTGCCAGCTTTAGTAGCTAAGACTGTGTGATTTTAACCACTTAAAGACCACAGTCTTTTCGCCCCTTAAAGAGAGAGTCTGAAGCGAGAAAAAATCTCGCTTCAGACCTCATAGATAGCAGGGGCACACGTGCCCCTGCTAAAACGCCGCTATCCCGCGGCTTAACGAGGGTCCCTTCACCCCCAAATCCCCTCGGTGCAGCGGGGGAGCGCTTCCTGGTTGGGACAGGGCTAACTGCCGCAGCCCTGCCCCACGCGCGTCTGTCAGCGCGTATCTCCGCCTCTCCCCCGCCCCTCTCAGTCTTCCTTCACTGAGAGGGGCGGGGGAGAGGCGGCAATGTGCCGCTGATAGACGTGACTGGAGGCAGGGCTGCAGCAGTTAGCCCTGCCTCCAGGAAGAAATAAATCTCGACCAAGTCTACGACCAACTATTGCAGGGGTGGGTTTGGGGGTGAAGGGACCCCCGTTTAGCGGCGCGATAGTGGCGGTTTAGCAGGGGCACACATGCCCCTGCTAACTATGAGCTCTGAAGCGAGATTTATTCTCGCTTCAGAGTCTCTTTAAGGACCAGAGCCTTTTTCTCAATTCAGACCACTGCAGCTTTCACGGTTTATTGCTCGGTCATCCAACCTACTACCTAAAGGAATTTTACCTCCTTTTCTTGTCACTAATACAGCTTTCTTTTGGTGCTATTTGATTGCTGCTGTGAGTTTTAGTTTTTATTATATTCATCAAAAAATACATGAATTTTGTCAATTTTTTTTTTATTTCTGTGCTGACATTTTTCAAATAAAGTAAAATTTCTGTATACATTTTTGTCCAAATTTATTGTCCTACATGTCTTTGATAAAAAAAAATCCATTCAGTGTATATTTATTGGTTTGGGTAAAAGCTATAGCGTTTACAAACTATGGTGCCAAAAGTGAATTTTCCCATTTTGAAGCATCTCTGACTTTTCTGACCACTTGTCATGTTTCATGAGGTGCTAAAATTCCAGGATAGTATAAATACCCCCCAAATGACCCCATTTTGGAAAGAAGACATCCCAAAGTATTCACTGAGAGGCATGGTGAGTTCATAGAAGATTTTATTTTTTGTCACAAGTTAGCGGAAAATGACACTTTGAGACAAAAAAAAAAGTTTCTCTTTCTTCTAACTTGCGACAAAAAAAAAAAAAAATGAAATCTGCCACGGACTCACTATGCTCCTCTCTGAATACCTTGAAGTGTCTACTTTCCAAAATGGGGTCATTTGTGGGGTGTTCACTGTCTTGGCATTTTGGGGGTGCCTAATTGTAAGCACCCCTGTAAAGCCTAAAGGTGCTCATTGGACTTTAGGCCCCTTAGCGCAGTTAGGCTGCAAAAAAGTGCCACACATGTGGTATTGCCGTACTCAGGAGAAGTAGTATAATGTGTTTTTGGGTGTATTTTTACACATAACCATGCTGGGTGGGAGAAATATCTCTGTAAATGACAATTTTTTTATTTTCTTTTACACACAATTGTCCATTTACAGAGATATTTCTCCCACTCAGCATGGGTATGTGTAAAAATACACCCCAAAACACATTATACTACTTCTCCTGAGTACGGCGATACCACATGTGTGGCACTTTTTTGCACCCTAAGTAGCTAAGGGGCCCAAAGTCCAATGAGTACCTTTAGGATTTCACAGGTCATTTTGCGACATTTGGTTTCAAGACTACTCCTCACGGTTTAGGGCCCCTAAAATGCCAGGGCAGTATAGGAACCCCACAAATGACCCCATTTTAGAAAGAAGACACCCCAAAGTATTCCTTTAGGAGTATGGTGAGTTCATAGAAGTTTTTTTTTTTTTTTGTAACAAGTTAGCGGAAATTGATTTTAATTGTTTTTTTGGTTTTTTTTACAAAGTGTCATTTTCCACTAACTTGTGACAAAAAATAAAATCTATGAACTCACCATACTCCTAACTGAATACCTTTGGGTATCTTCTTTCTGAAATGGGGTCATTTGTGGGGTTCCTATACTGCCCTGGCATTTTAGGGGCTCTAAACCGTGAGGAGTAGTCTTGAAACCAAATGTCGCAAAATGGCCTGTGAAATCCTAAAGGTACTCATTGGACTTTGGGCCCCTTAGCGCACTTGGGGTGCAAAAAAGTGCCACACATGTGGTACCGCCGTACTCAGGAGAAGTAGTATAATGTGTTTTGTGGTGTATTTTTACACATACCCATGATGGGTGGGAGAAATATCACTGTAAATGACAATTTTTTTTTCTACACACAATTGTCCATTTACAGAGAGATTTCTCCCACCCAGCGTGGGTATGTATAAAAATACACTCCAAAACACATTATACTACTTCTTCTGAGTACGGCGATACCACATGTGTGACACTTTTTTGCAACCTAGGTGCGCTAAGGGGCCTAACGTCCTATTCACAGGTAATTTTGAGGCATTTGGATTCTAGACTACTCCTCACGGTTTAGGGCCCCTAAAATGCCAGGGCAGTATAGGAACCCCACAAGTGACCCCATTTTGGAAAGAAGACAACCCAAGGTATTCTGTTAGGAGTATGGCGAGTTCATAGAAGATTTTTTTTTCTGTCACACGTTAGCGTAAATACCCCTAAACACCGCCGATGGGCGTATTGCGGTTGTTTGGCCCCAGCCCTTGCTGCCGCCCATCGGCTTAAGGCGGTCTGCAAGTGGTTAATTGATATACCGTATACAAAACGTAATGCTATATAAAATGAATGTGAGTTAAGCAATTATGATTATTTTGATTTTAGGTCTGTTTTATTGACCCGAGGTAGCTGGTGACGACCCGTGAAACACGTTGTCAAGAGTATAAGGGCCCTTTCACACCTGGGTGGTGCAATATTTTTACTGCACCCCAGCATCGGGCAATAAAAGTCTATGGAGACTCTCTTACTGCCACTGTATGGCGCGTCGCGATGGAAGTGGCGTTTGTTTGCCACATCCCTGACGCTTTCGTGCACTGCAGCATACCCAAAAGAGAAAGTGATGGCAAGTGCAGGTCACTTCTTGCGTGGCTGGTGTCCAGACAGGGAGCTCCGCGTACTAACGCAGTGTTCCCTAAAGGCCTGTTTCTGGCAGTGTGATGAGGTGCAGTGAGCGTGGCTGTGTTTGCAGTGTGAAACTGTCCTAACTGTTTTTTGATCATTAAATATTCTTTTTTCCCCATTCACTTGTGTAACTCAATATATGAGGCAAAATACCTCTTTATACCTAGTGGCTGCAGCTCTGGCGCTTTGAGTCCGCCAGGAGAAAAGCGCAATATAAAATATATAAATTTGTCTTTGTCATTTGTCTTTATACAATAATTTTTCTTCTGTATGTTAACCCACACCAAATATAAATATAATGGGCGCCTCTCCAACAACCAAATCCCCTTTGTAGTTTTAGTAGTGTGGCAGTAGTTTGTGCGCTACCGCCGCTATTATTTCAGCTGTGTGGTCGGACATCTGAGAAGATCTTGGCTGTTGGGAAGTGATTGTGCCCGCTAATGGCACTAGCCCATAAAGTGAACCCGAAGCAGCATAATGAGATAATCATCTGACTATACAGTGCAAAACATATTAATAACGAGACTGTTTTTCTTGTTTTATTTTGCTGTTTGAAATAGTTAATTTTTATACATGCAAGTGACAGAGGGACAAAGGTGTCCCTTTTTGTGCCACCTCTGTCCCCTTTACTTTTTCTACCCCCCCCCCCCCCCCCCCCTCACTTCCAGTGTTCTCCTGTGCCCTCCATTTCCCAAGTGCTTTCAGTTTCCCCCTCTGTGCCACCTCTGTTCCCCTGTGCCTCCAGTGTCTCCCTCTGTGCCACCTTTGTTCCCTCGTACCTTTAGTGTACCCCTCCGTTTCCCCAGTGCTTTCGTGTCCCCCTCTGTGCCACCTCTTTTCCTTCATGCCTTCAGTGTCCCTATGTCACCTTTGTTCCCCTGTGCCTTCAGTGTCCCCCTCCTGGGCCACCTCTGCCTCCCCTCCCCCCGCCATGTCACCTCTGTACCCCGTGCCCTCAGTGTATCAAAGTAAAATGTCATTTTAGGCCTCAATCCCTCTATAAGCGCTGCTGTGCGCAGTTCAGCAGCGCGTATAGTAAGCGACACGTAAGAACAGTAGAGGGGCATAGACACCTCTTCTACCGTTCTCATCATACGAGTAGTGGCTGGATAGTATACTGGTTAAAGCGGTATCGTCACCATTAAAATCAAATTTCAACAGCAACTGGTATGAGTGTATTAAGTGATAAAGATGCTAATCCTGCATTCAAAACTTTTTCTGCTGTTAGGATTTGGAGTTATCACATACTTAAGGAACACTGGCCCTTTAGTAGTCGTGCCAAAGAATTGCATGCTGGGGGTTCTTTTTATCTATAATGTATTCCTCCTCTTCCCTCTATTTCCCTGCCAGCTTCTTATCTGAAACCTAATCCCCTACTTACTTGTGTTTACAAGCAAGGCTGAAGTGATTCAGCGATTGGAGGAGACAAGAAAAAAAGTAAAGGGCAGAAATGACATCACGAGTTAGCCTTAACTGTGGGCAAAAGACATGTCCCCCACCAGGAGCAGAATTCTTGTAATTTACTATATAACATTCACTGAAATCAAAACGTGGACAGTATAATACATGTGTTATGTAAGTAGATCAAGTATTTATCTACTTATGTATGTGTTTTTTTCCCCTGGCATAGTATGGCTGATCCTACTGCTTTAAGGGCACCGCCTTTGACATGGGAGACCAGGGTTCCTGGCTGTGGTCAGTACCTATTCAGTGAGTTCAAGGCAAGACTCCCTAACACTGCCAAGGTGGCCACTTAAGCGCGTCCCAGTGGCTGCCTCTTGAGCTCTTTGACAAATGTTCAGATTATTATATGCGCTGCACAGACGTGTGATGCGCTATCGCACTGCTGCATGCACTTCTCGGAAATTGCAGTGCTGACCCATTCACTGTGGTGAATGGAATCAGCAGTGCAGCGCTAAATAGCGCAGATGACGCATTGCGTTCCAATCGCACAGCCATCTTTTTTATTTGAATTTTTTACTTGTTCTCACAGAATCAAACCTTCACATTTTTTGGCCGTTTGTTTCGGTGGGTCGTTTGTGTGTCGGGTGTTTGTAAGTCTGTGACTACCTGTACATGACAAAGTTCTCTGCTCTCCCAGTATGGGATTTGAACAAATAAAGTATTATTGGACCTGTTATCTGAGCTTAGCTAATCACTGTCTGACATAAGGAAGGTACAGTTAAAGAGACACTGAAGCAAAAAAAAAATATGATATGATTTGTATGTGTAGTACAGCTAAGGGCGTGGCCATATGGGGACAAGGTAGGTCGTTTTTAGGAAGTTAGCAGAATCTTATATTAACATGATCTGAAAAGAACTATAAGGACATTTCATTTCATACCAAATTCCCTTTAAAGAACATATTAAAAACATCAGACTTGGCAGGATTGTTTATGGGGTTGCAGCAGAAATTTCCCCTGCAGCTGCATGCTGCTCAGACTTGTGCGGCTGCGGAGGATGGAATGGCAGAGGATGGGAACTAGGAGCCTCAGTACAATTCTTCCATACAAAGTCATTGCTGTAGGGAGCAGGAAGCACCCTGGGTGAGGCGCTGTGTGACTCCCAGAATCTAATGTACAAGCTGCTTTTCTGATACTCGAATATACTGAAGCCAGTGCTGGAAAGATATGATAGACTAGTTAGAAAAGCAGTGACGATATTATGCTGAACCTCTAAACATAAACCTGCACAGTGACATAGTGGTTAGGGCTCTTGCCTAGTAGCGCTGGGTCAATTATCAGCCAGGGCACTACATGCACAGAGTTAGTATGTTCTCCCCGTGTCTGTATGGGTTTCCTCCAGGCACCAAAATTTTCCTCCCACATCACAGTATTCTCCCCAGAATTTTTTTCCAGCCGGGTGGCATGAAAAAGTAGCTGGGTGGGTTGCAATCAGGGGAATGCAGGGCCGGCAACTCTGCTTACAGCATAGGACATCCCTGCACCCCCTATCATGGCTCATGAATCCATGAACCCCCTATCACATACCATTCATCCCTGCACCCTCTATCACGTCCCATGTATTACTGCACCCCCTATCACGTTTCATGCCTCCCTTCAACCCCATTACCTTCACCTAATACTTTACTGCGGCTCCACAAATCTCCCAATAGACAACTCAAACAATACTATTTCCTTATAACATAGGTTATTGCACTCTCAGACACATTTCATACAATACTGTACCACTATCACATTCCACCTATTACTGCACTTCAGTATGCTCCCTTACAGCACCCACCACACTCCACATATTATTGCACCGACCTACAGACTACACAGCTTATTAGTGATCACATCACATAACCCTTCTTACAGCATACTACATTACAGCACATACATTGCAGCATTACTACAACCATTATATTTATAAATACACAACCATTCCATGATTATTACACTCTGGAGTATAGGGCACCCCCCTGACCTGACCCAGTGTGCTTGCACTTTAACACCTCTTCCTCCCCAATGTCACCTCCTCTCCCTGCTCACCCTTTTGGAAGCCAGAATCTGAATGATGAGCTGGATGGCCTCCTTGATACAGTAGCGCCCGTCCACCCTGAACACCGCACCCTGTCCTGCTGCAACACTGTGACCCACTTCCTCAGCCCAGCTTCTGATCTGGTACAGCTGAGTGTTCACGTTGACTTTCTTCAAAGCCATGATCACACGGGAGACTGCAGCCCAGGGGGAGCACTGGCCCGGCCACTGTACTGTACAGTAAATCTTACTGATATTATAAATGTGAAAGTTTGGTTGTTTGTTACTCAATCACTCAACAATGGCTGAAATTTGGCACACACAAAGTAAATTACCTGGAATAACATAGAAGATACTTTTTATCCCCTTAACCAAAAAGTGGGCGGAGACAAATACAAATGTCAATGGAAAAATGTAAACTGTAGCCATTCTTACACTGTTAATGGCAGGGTTCTCAAACTTTGCACGGTTGGTCACTGGGTGACTGGGATTAATATTAAGAAAAGTGGGTGGAGCCTACAAAACCCAATCAAAATTCACCTGGACCCTTTACGTAATATATATTAAT
The DNA here is from genome assembly GCF_040937935.1 of Hyperolius riggenbachi. Lineage (NCBI taxonomy): Eukaryota > Metazoa > Chordata > Amphibia > Anura > Hyperoliidae > Hyperolius > Hyperolius riggenbachi. The sequence goes on from NC_090648.1 coordinate 99,440,776, forward strand.
GGTGTAATAAAAAAAATCTCATACATCTTTAACCCATTTCTGCTACTAGTGGGTGGGGGGAAATTAGTCAAAAAGAAAAGAGTTTTACTAAATAAATCTCACAAGAGAGGTCCAGGGACACCTTAGTGCCTAACAGAATTGTTTATTTAAACACAGAACACACTCCCCTTTATTATATGCTCTTGTGGCAGAGCCGCTGGCATGGAGTATCAGACCATGCCCTGATCCTGCATGCCAACAACTGTTGGCTTTAAAAATTCTCATACAAAAGACATACTATACCTGACGAAACCCTGTGAGAGGATGAAACATGTAGGGGGGCGGAGCTAAGACAGCACAGCATGTGAGACCACTGAGCCCTTGCTGATCCCTGCCAGGTAGATGCATCAAGCGGGTAGATTTCGGGCTGAGGCTGCAGTGCCGAGACACCAACTGAGCACATGACGCATGGTCCTTGAATCCGCTGAGTGAGTGGCCTAGAGCTAAAGACTGTCACAGTGTATCGGATCTTTAAGATCCCTGACGACTCAAGCGCAGACTGCAGTTTGAACTCTGCATGACTTCACGTGTACACGCCGGCAGGAGGATGGATCAGAGAACGCTTCTCAGGGAATGTCGCTGTGATCCATCTTCCTACGTCGTTAGGTGAGTATTCAGCTTAATGTTCAAAGGCATATATTCTGGCTATTTCCTTCCATTTCCTGACCACCCGGACTGCATAACTGTCTAGGTACACTATCAAGAAAAACCCTATTTTATGCTTTATTTATTTCTATATCTACATGTCGCATCCTATTTTATTTAGGTGACAATACACCAACAAATTATAATCCCGCCCCGTACAAGTCTATAATTAAAGGATACCCAAGGTGACATGTGACATGATGAGATAGAGATGTGTATGTACAGCTCCTAGCACACAAATAAGTATGCTGTGTTCCTCTTTTTGTTTCTCTGCCTGATAGATTTAAACATCAGGTATGTAAGTGGCAGTTCCTGTCAGGACTGGGTCAGACTACAGTGTCACCCTCACTGATGCGAAATTCCAACTATAAAACACTTTCCTAGCAGAAAATGGCTTCTGAGGGCAGGGAAGAGATAAAAGGGGGTCAATAGTTCATAGATTTTAGCTCTGGCAACTTCAATGAATGTGTGACTGAGCAAAAACAATAACAACTTAAAAAGTAAATTTAAATATAAAATAAAACTGTAGAATATCTTAAAAAGTCATTTTTAGGAGGAAGATGATAGATACCATTGTTTATTTCATTCGTTTATTTTCACCTCGGGTGTCCTCTAAGACAATGGAAAGGGACCTCTATTGACCTTAAACAGCTGAGTGCTTATGATCTATGCTGATTTACCGCTATGAACCTGTAAGTTCACGTAATGTAAACAATACTCAGAGCCTCCTGCTAATAGAGTAAAACTGGTGAAATTGTGAGTGAATCCATACAGATCATTCCCTTTAAATAAACCCTCTCACAACCCCTAACTGCATGTATATTAGAACAGACATACTAATCCTCTCCGGCTCCCTGCTGTCCTCAGGTTGTCTTTGCCTTTGCCCCTTACGGGTCTGAAATATGCTGCAGTGAATGTAGAGAGAGGTCACCCATTAATCTCTGGCCCGTTCTTTGCATGACACAGCAGAGCTCCAATTTCCTAAACATGTCGCACATGAAGAACTTCTCCAGACACATATCACATTCCAGACCTCGTCCTCACACTGCAGGTACTGACGACCTACACATAAGGTCATTGTTTAGAGGAGGGTACGGCAGCGCTGTGCACTCTGACACCCGCTCCTTCATCCACAGACATCTGCAGACAGCAAATACTGTATCATACAATCACACAAAAAGCCAGAAATACCACACTGCAGCACAATCTATCTAGAGAGGAATGGGTACCGGTAACGAATTGTAATCTTGTTTTAAAAAAAAAACTTTCTTTACCAGTAATGTTTGCCATTTATTCAGGAGGTACCGTACATATTTCTTAATTGACACCCTTTTTATGTGCATATTTTATTTTCTGAGCACATCCTATGCTCAGTATACCAATTGTCCAGTAAACTGGCACACCTGTCAATATTACGCTAGGCATACAATGAAGAAAGTGGTCGGCACTGCCAATGTGGTGTTTATTGGTGATTCATGTCAGCCAATACATAAATTGGGTGCTGCATCGGTAGGTGCCGATGAGCCTAACGGTCGTTTCGAGTGTGGTGCTTCTTCCGAGGCTAATAGCAAGCTATCTTCTACCTGTGAGCTCTTACAAGACCATATCTTCTACCTGTGAGTTCTTATGAAACCTTAACTTCTACCTGTGAGTTCCTACAAGACCCTATCTTCTACCTGTGCGTTATTATGAGACCTAGGACCATATGCAATTCAGGTTTTCTCCTGCGTTATCTCCTTGGAGATCATTTTCATATTTTCTTTAAAATAACTTTTAGGCATTTTACAATTGAAAAAATACTCCAAATTTGATGAAAAAAGTACTATCAAATTTTTTTGAGTATTTCCTTGCTTGCTGGTTATTCAAAAAGCATTTTATGACAAGGTTGAAAATATCCCCTAGGAGAAAACTCGGGAGAAAAAGTGAATTGCATATGGGCCCCTATCTTCTTAGGAGACCCTATCTTCCTTCCTGTGAGCTCTTACGAGACCCTATCTTCTTCCTGTGAATTCTAAAAAGACCCTATCTTCTACCTGTGAGTTCTTACGAGACCCCATCTTCTACCTGTGAGTTCTTACGAGACCCCATCTTCTACCTGCGAGTTCATATGAAACCCTATCTTCTACCTGTGAGTTCTTACAAGACCCTATCTTCTACCTGTGAGTTCTTACAAGACCCCATCTTCTACCTGTGAGTTCTTACAAGACCCCATCTTCTACCTGTGAGTTCTTACGAGACCCCATCTTCTACCTGTGAGTTCAAATGAAACCCTATCTTCTACCTGTAAGTTCTTACAATACACCATCTTCTACCTGTGAGTTCTTACGAGACCCCATCTTCTACCTGTGAGTTCAAATGAAACCCTATCTTCTACCTGTAAGTTCTTACAATACACCATCTTCTACCTGTGAGTTCTTACGAGACGCCATCTTCTACCTGTGAGTTCTTACGAGATCCTGGGCCATATGCAATTCTCTTTTTCTCCTGAGTTTTCTCCTAGGTGATATTTTTAAACTTGTCAATAAAATGCCTTTTAAGCCACCAGAAAGCAAGGTAATACTCAAAATAATTTTGATCATACTTTCTCACCTACTTTTTGGTACTTTTTTAGTTGAAAAGTGCTGAGAAGTTATTTTAAATTGCAGATGAAAAAATATCTCCTGGGAGAAAAGTCAGGTGAAAAAGTGAATTGCATATGGCCCCCTATCTTCTACCTGTGAGTTCTTACGAGACCCTATCCTCTACCTGTGAGCTCTTAGGAGACCCTGGGCCATATGCAATTCACTTTTTTTACCTGGGTTTTCTCCTAGGAGATAATTTCTAATCTTCGATTTAAAATAACTTTCCAGAACTTTTAAACTAAAAAAGTACCAACAAGTAGGGGTGAAAAGGTACTATCGAAATGATTGAGTATTTTCTTGCTTTCTTGTGGCTTAAAATGCATTTTATTTCCAAGTTTAAAAATATCACCTAGGAGAAAACTCAGGAGAAAAAGTTAATTGCATATAAGCCCCTATCTTCTACCTGTGAGTTCTTAGGCGACCCTGGCCCATATGCAATTCACTTTTTCAACTAAGTTTTCTCCAAGGTGATATTTTCATAACTTTAGAAAGGTGGAGGGCGCTTAGGTAGGTAAGTATAACTGTATTGCCTGCTGCTAACTAGTTAGGTGTGGGGACCCACTCACCTCACACAGAATGATTATATTAGGTAAACAGATACTAGTTGCGCTGGGTTTAACTGGTGTCTTGTATTATTCCCTCAATATAGTTTGCGTTCCAACCGTTATTCAATAGAACATATGAAAATTTATTCATCAATAAAATACATGTATTACATTAATTACATGCAAGTCAAGAAATAGTGGTGTATAGTTAATTCATTCAACCTGGCAGTCATCCACAGACCCTCCAATGTGCACAAATTGCCAAAAAAAAAGGGTACCAATAAAAATATGGAAAAAATATAAAAAAATATGTATAAAAAATAGATCCTCAATATTTTGTAGAATGAACTTCCTCTGAAAAAAAGGGGGTGTTAATATGTCCCAATGTGAGTCACAGTAAGGTCTTGCGGAGGGTCAGTTCTCTTGGACCTATTACCAAGGTCAATCTTCCAATGTGAATGTACGTTTTTAGATACCGAGCATCAGAGCTGTAATCAGCATATAGGTTACGTGTAATTCATAAAGTTCATAGGTGAGCTCACCTCCTTCCTCAGAACGGCAGCAGTGATTTCCAGTTGTGCTGTTGACAATAGTATTCACGTACTCACGTACTCAGGCGGGGGCTGCTGAAAGAGTTGCGGGGGTCCAATTAGTGTATCCGAGCTCCGGCCGGTGGTTCGATAACACTGTACGACTCCGTGTTGTGTCCACGATCTTCCGTAATGATCGGGTGCAGTAGTTCCGGGTGATGGCTGGTCTACTTCCGGTGACGTCACCTGCCTCCTCGCGTCCTGTATTGCTAGGTTACCGCTGATTTGCGGTTAGCAAGGGTAATAGACAGGTTGGGTCTATAGTGCTTGCTGCAAGAGGTCCTCGCTAGTGCAATGTAGGATGATACCGAGGAAGGGTTAAGACTAACGCGTTTCGGCAGTCTGCGGCTGCCTTTGTCAAAGTCAGTTGTGAAGTGGACGGCCACATCAAGGCTGATATATACTGCTGCCCCCTCCCATCTTTCAAGCATATTGTCTCCTGGGTCCTAGTGTGTCTTGTCCCGCTTGAATAGCAGTCCACACATGTGTTGCATATATATTTTTCTGTATATATGTTTCTCTACTCCAGATAGTAAAAAATAAAAATAAAAAGGAATTAAAATATACACATATATATATATAAGAGCTACATGTACACAAGAAAAATTCGTGTACATATATGCAAAAGTTGTGTAGAAAAAAAAATAAATATATATATATATATATATATATATATATATATATACTAGTGGGGATATGGCTGCATCTGGATTCTTAAGGCACAACCATATTGGAACGATTTGAAATTTGAAAAACGTTTTCAGGATTACATAAGTGAAGTATACGTGTAAATGAAGGGGTAACGTTTCAGAAATAGATATATATACCCCCCTGTGTAGTAGAGGGGATAGGCAATTCTGTATACATGTGGATGGTCTGCCACATTGGATAGGTCTGCTGCAGCCACATACATTCGCAAAAAACCCGATTCACTCGATTTTTTCATCGGGTGGATCTGGGCCACATTTATTCATAAAAACCCAAATATCTCAAATTCTGCGTTCAGGCCTCTGGGGGACATGGTGTCTAGATTGAAAAGCCAGAAACTCTCCCTACTGGACATTTTCGCTATATAATCACCTCCCCTGGCATCTCTACCTACTATCTCCAGGCCCATAAATTTGGTGTCTTGAATTTTGCAATTGTGTTTTTCTTTGTAATGTCTTGACAGGGGATGTCCATCCCATCCCTTCTTCATATTTTTAAAATGTTCCCCTATCCTTTCTCTCAGTAGGCGTTTGGTTCTGCCTACATAGTATTTATCACATGGGCACTTGATGCAATAAATTATGCCTCTTGTGTCACATGTGATTAGTTGTTTAATTTTCATGCAACCATGTTGTGTGGTGATCTCCATGATTTTGTTATAGCCTCTCGTGTCCCTACAGTTGTTACATCTACCACATCTTATGAATCCTTCTCCAAGTTTGTTATTTTTGTCTCCCTTATTGGTAGCCGTGGCAATCTTGAGGCCCACCGTACTGGCTTTCCTGAATATAAAGGATGGTACTTCTGGAATGATGGTGTGTAATGTCTTATCTTTCTTAAGAACGTTCCAATGTTTCCTGATGATATTCTGTATCTTTTTGTTGTTTGTATGGTATTGTAAATTAATACGCATTTCATGTTCATTTGTTATCTTTTTGGGTTTCTTTTTCAGTAATTCTTCCCTATCCATGTTGCCCATGATCTGTATTGCTTTATCTGTCATTTTGTTGATAGCCCTTCTCCAAGAATTTATCTGTCAATGTCACGGCCTCTTGTTTAAATTGGTTTTCCTCTGTGCAGTTCCTACGGATTCTTGCCATTTGTCCCTTTGGGATATTCTCGAGCCAGGGTGGAAAATGACCCCTTTTTTTCAGAGGAAGTTCATTCTACAAAATATTGAGGATCTATTTTTTATACATATTTTTTTATATTTTTTACATATTTTTATTGGTACCCTTTTTTTCTGGCAATTTGTGCACATTGGAGGGACTGTGGATGACTGCCAGGTTGAATGAATTAACTATACACCACTATTTCTTGACTTGCATGTAATTAATGTAATACATGTATTTTATTGATGAATAAATTTTCATATGTTCTATTGAATAACGGTTGGAACGCAAACTATATTGAGGGAATAATACAAGACACCAGTTAAACCCAGCGCAACTAGTATCTGTTTACCTAATAATTTCATAACTTGAAATAAAATGCATTTTTAATCACCAGCAATCAAGAAAATACTCAAAATAATTTTGATAGTAGTTATTCAACAACTTTTTGGTACTTTTTTAATTCCAAAATGCTGAAAAGTTATTTTAAATACAAGGTGAAAAAATTATCTCCTAGGAGAAAACTCAGGTGAAAAAGTGAATTGCATATGGGCCCCTATCTTCTACCTGTGAGTTCTTAGGAGACCATGGCCCAGTGCTGCGTAATATGTTGGCGCTATATACATCTAATAAATAATAATAATAATAATAATAATAAGCAATTATTTTTTTCACCTGAGTTATCACCTAGGAGATATTTTTTATCTTTCCTTTAAACCAAATTTTCTGCATTTTACAATTGAAAAAGTACACAAAAATTGGTGAAAAAATACTATCAAATTTATTTTGAGTATTTTCTTGCTTGATAGTGGCTTAAAAACCATTGTATGACAAGTTGTGAAAATATTACCTAGGAGAACACTCAAGAGAAATAGTGAATTGCATATGGGCCCCTATCTTCTACTTGTCTTCTGCTTTGTCTTCCCTTGTTCCACATACTACACTTACCATAATTTTACCAGGTACTACCTTTGTTTTTTATTTTAGGTTCTCTTGACCGCACGTCTCATCATTATAAATCATAAACAGGTATGAGCAAAGGCCAGAAGTGAGGACTAATTTGATGGTGTAACTCATGGGGTATACATGCCACATATTCAAACGAACAGAAGATCGGACTAAAACAGGACTTCCACATTATACTCAGATTGTTAATGTGTGCAGTATTGCCTACAACTGTACAGCATCTGGGATAGCAAACAGAATATTATTGTCAAAAGTTGTTTAGGTCGGGCTTCAAGTTACATACAGTAGATGTGGTCAGACTGCAAAAAGATTATACAATTAGATATCAACCTGATTGACTGGTGTAACTAAAACAAAAAACAAAAAAAGCAGTGTGGCATCATAGTATAGCATTTACCCATGAGAAGATGCATACCTATTTCTGGTGTATGTGTATATTGTGCAAAACCAAAACTGTACAGTTTTCCAAACAGCAGTTAACGTGTATCCAAGGTGACATGTGACATGATAAGAGAAACATGTGTATGTACAGTGCAAAACATATTAATAACCAGGCTGTTTCTTTTTTCTTTTACTGCCTGAAAGAGTTAACCTTCAGGTACAGTATGCAGGTGACAGTGTCTCTCTTGTCTGATCCTTGTGGGATTATAGCATAACCCTCACTGATAAGGAATTACAGCCATACATTTTTTTTCTGGCAGAATACAACTTCTGAGTACAGGGGACAGATACAAAAAAGGGTCAATCGTTCATAGATTTCATCTGTGGGACTCTTGAGAAACTGCAGTTGACAAGAGACAATAAAACTTCTACTTTGTAAATATTTAAATAAAATAAAACCATGGGATATCTTAAAATGTAATTTTTAGGAGTAGGAGGATAGATACAATTGTTTATCTTATCAATTTATTTTCACCTCGGGTTCACTTTCAATGTTCCTTCCCCCTTGTACAAGTGTAATTCTTACCGCTTTCCAGAGTCTGTTTTCCACCCGAAAGGACCCCTTGGGGCAGTGTTCCTGTGGGCGTCAGTCCTTTCAGTGTCAGAACACTCTCACTCTCCTCCCTGTGGACCAAAACATTGACCATCACTTTAGAGTTGCCACTTGCAGCATTACATCCTCACCTTAAACTACAAGCTGTTCTGGATATGGAACTGCTGAAAGATCTTATCCATTACTGAGTGTGATTTTCAGAACTACATCTCATAGATATACTGTAGCTGTCTCATCTCTTGGTTGACCAACAGGCCCATAATACATGTACAACATGTCCTAATAAACTTTCCCGGACCTTTGTCGGCTTCACCCATCAAAATCATCTACTCACTGCTACAGATCTTAAAAAAGAATGGCCACGTCACAAAATGTGACTAAACTATACAAAGTGGAGTCACACTAGTGTCTGTAAGTACTTCTTACAATCCTCAGGTTGATCTCTGAGCATCTAGTGCGCCCCTTAAAGAGACTCCGTAACAAAAATTGCATCCTGTTTTTTATCATCCTACAAGTTCCAAAAGCTATTCTAATGTGTTCTGGCTAACTGCAGCACTTTCTACTATCACAGTCTCTGTAATAAATCAATGTATCTTTCCCCTGTCAGACTTGTCGGCCTGTGCCTGGAAGGCTGCCAAGTTCTTCAGTGTTGTGGTTCTGCTATGAACTCCCCCTTCCAGGCCCCTCTATGCACACTGCCTGTGTATTATTTAGATTAGGGCAGCTTCTCTCTTCTCTCTTATCTTTTACAAGCTGAATAAATCGTCCTCTGAGCTGGCTGGGCTTTCACATACTGAGGAATTACAGACAAAGGCAAAGCTGTTTGCAGGAAGAAACGAGCAGCCTGAAACTTCAGTGCATGAGAACTGCAGGGGGAAAGAAACACACAAATGATCTCTTGAGATTCAAAAGGAAGGGTGTTTACAGCCTGCTTGTGTATGGATGTATTTTCTATGTGTGGACATACTGTACATCAACCTACTTCCTGTTTTGGTGGCCATTTTGTTTGTTTATAAACAAACTTTTTAAAACTGTTTTTAACCACTTTTAATGCGGCGAGGAGCGGCGAAATTGTGACAGAGGGTAATAGGAGATGTCCCCTAATGCACTGGTATGTTTACTTTTGTGCGATTTTAACAATACAGATTCTCTTTAATGTCCAAACGCGTTCTAAACTATTCTGTTCTATACTAATCTACAGTATATAGCTTTCTTGACTTCGAGTTAAGTTTTTCCACTACCAAAACCCTCCACAACCTGCCCAAAAGCATAGCCTTAGAGGGCAAGCAGCACCTGGACCCATATGCAATTCAACTTTTCTTCTAGGTGAGATTTTCGCACCTTGCCATAAAATGCCCTTTAAACCACCAGCAAGCAAGAAAATACTCTAATTAATTTTGACCTTTTCATAATTTTTTAGGTAGTTTTACAATTGTAAAATGCTTAAAAGTTATTCTAAAGAAGATATGAAAATTATCTCCTAGGAGATAACTCAGGAGAAAAAGTGAATTGCATATGGGCCCTGGACTCTAAATGTAAGGGAAAAAGGGCTTCACAGCGACATTTAACACTTGAGGAAACAGCGGGGGGGGGGGGGGGGGGGGGAGCTACTGCTGAATATCCCTGTTCCTTCTAGGGGAAATTAGGAGAAAGTCTATCCGAAAGACTGGAGCAGCCACAGGAGGGGCGTCATCAAATGAACTCTTTAGGCCAGACATTCAGCCAAGAGTCAGCTCAACTGTTTCCATGGAAATAGCTCTAAAAATAGCCATCATTGCCAAATAAACTGTATATGAAAATGTATTTTGTAATTATCTGTCTTTGCAAAAAGGGATAGTCCCTTTTTGGAGGCCAATTCTACTAGTAAGAATCTGTAAAGATCTTTCTATTTCTCTTGGAGACTCCCTCTGACATGACTGAGGATTTCCATCCATTGCCACAAAGCCCTTCTGGTGGGGAGATCTCACCTCCTGAGAATCCACGAAATGTGAGAAGGCAGCAAGGGATTCACCTTACTGGAAACTACCTAAGACTGAGATATCAGCTTTGGTCTCTATTTGTGAAACAAACACCTTGTTACTAGCAGAACTCACTCAAGCATTTGCTTCAATAGCGGATCTCACAGACACACACTCTCAGGCTTATACAAAGGTTCTTTTATAATGGAAAGTAGACTGAACTGTAAATCGAGATGAACCACAGAGAAAGTTTGTTCCCTGTGGATCTCCAATCTACCACCTGCAAAATTAAATAGCCCATTAACTGAAAGAGGGGTCTTATAAGTCTCTTGTCAGATTACTTTCTCACTATTACCTGCTTACATGCCACTATCTGCTGCTTCCATAATGGTGACAGGGCAGGGGACCTTGTGGATCACATGACACCGTTATGTCATTGTGATGATGAAACACGTTCTCTACACCAGGGTTTCTCAACTCAGTCCTCAAGTACCCCCAACAGTGCATGTTTTGTTGAAATCCAGAGGTAGTTACCGAGCTCTGCTGAGACACCTCACCTGTGAATGGTTATGATTTTCTGCAAAACATGCGCTGTTGGTGGTACTTGAGGACTGAGTTGAGAAATCCAGCTCTACACCCATATGCTGCTTTTTGAGAATTAGAGATACAGACCACTCTGGGATTTGTGTAAGCGGCTGTCCACACTTCCCTCACAGCAATAAGGAAAGTATTAGCTTTCCACTAGGATGCAGATGACAATTTAAATACTTGAACAAAAATAAGAGAAAAAATATGTATGAATAATATGTATGAATTATTTATGATTATATTTATCTACGTAGAGCTCTAGCCTATTGGATGGCTACACACACACACGATACAATGAAATGATACAATAACATGATACAATTGTACACCAATTCAATAAAACTGATTGGTTATGCAGAAAAATCTAAAACTTTTTTTTAATTTGTTCAAGAAATCTGATCGAATTTCCCATTTTTATCAATATAAGTTGATTGAGAGTGGTGGATTTTTCTGACCAATTTTTATGAATATTGAATGAAGTAGGAAAGATTGACTATTTCTGAATGCATAGACTCAAGCAATTTTTTCAGAGCTTGCAATCAATTTTTTTCATAATTGGGAAAAAATGTAACACATGTGTATAGTACATTAACCACTTCAGCCCACAGGGTTGTTCATTTTTTGCATATGAGCAACTTTCACCTCCCATTCATTTGCCAATAACTTTATCACTACTCATCACTTTCCGCCACCAATTAGGCTTTCTTTGGGTGGTACATTTTGCTAAGAATTATTTTATTCTAAATCAATTTTAACAGGACTATTAAGAAAGAAATGAAAAAAAAATCCTTATTTATCAGTTTTTGGCCATTATAGTTTGAAATTAATACATGCTACCGTATTTAAAACCCATGTATTTTATTTTCCCATTAGTCCCGCTTATTACACCATTAAAATGATGTCCCTATCACAATGTATGGCGCCGATATTTATTTGGAAATAAAGGTGCATTTTTTCAATTTGCGTCCATCACTATTTACAAGCCTATAATGTAAAAAATTATATTAATATACTCCATTGACATGCATATTTAAAAAGTTAAGTCCCTTAGGGCACTATTGATTTTTTTTTTTTTTAATTGTAATTTTTAAAAAAAAATTTTATTAAAAATTTTATTTGGGTAATTTTTGTTGTGGGAGGTAAACAGCTAATTTTAAATGTAAAATAATGTATTTATTTAATAAAAAATGGATGTCGGTGTAGTTTTACTATTTGGCCACAAGATGGCCACAGTCAAAAAGTCCTGGAAGCGATCGATCTTGCTTCCAGGAACAAGAATGACGACGGGAAACTTTTTTTTTTTTTTTTACACAGAAAGACCGCAGCCTCTGATAAGAGGCTGTCTGTTTTTCTGTGGGGGACTTTGATCAATGAATGGGATCTATAATCCCATTCATTGATCGCTGGGCTAACGGCGGCGGGAGTGCACGCAACCTATCTGGATGAGAATATTCGTCCAGATAGGCTTAAAGAGAACCCGAGGTGGGATTTACTTATGCTAGTGGGGCACAGAGGCTGGTTGTGCACAATAGCACTGTTGCCCCATGGTGTGCCTCCAGGACCCCCCTGCGCGCCGCTATACCCCTCGCAGTGCTGGCGACACGCAGCGTGTCGCCAGCACAATGTTTACCTCTGCCTGTCTGTTAGCACCGCTCCCCTGCCTCCTCCGTATCGGCGCTACCCGCCCGCGTCCCTTCCCTCCCGCTGATTGGAGGGAAGTGGCGCAGGTGGGTCTTGGAGGCACACCATGGGGCAACAGAGGCTGGTGTTAGTGTGCACAACCAGCCTCTGTGCCCCCTAGCATAAGTAAATCTAGGCCCGGCCCTAGACCATTTGCCGCCTGAGGCAAACTTTAAAGAACTCGCCGCCGCAGGAAGTGACGTCAGTGGAGCGCACGCTGGAACGAGGAAGAGGTGAGTGATCCCCGCCCGTTGCCTCTTATAGCTGCAGCCAGCCAGCGACTTAACAAGCTGGAGGGGAGCGGAGGACGGGGGACCCAAGCGAGGGAGGGGGGGTCCGACCCCCCTCCCCGCCGCTAGGCCCAATACCCCCTTCCTGCCCGCTATCCCCTCCAGCTCGGGCGGCCCTCCACACCCACGGAAGGGCGGGTGTCGCCCCCCCAGAAGTGCCGCCTGAGGCAAACGTTTCACCCCGCCTCATGGGCGGGCCGGCCCTGAGTAAATACCACCTCGGGTTCTCTTTAAGTGGTTAATCAGATTTTTGAAATGTTACAATCAGAATCAGAAAATTTGATTGCAATTCTTGAATTGAAAAGAAATTTAAAAAAATTGTATGTTGTGTGGCCGCCTTTACACTGACACATCCATCAGATGAAAGAAGTTGTGCTGCAAAATCCAAGGCCACCAGCACAAAACACTGTATTTCACTTTATAAAGTGATGCCTTCTAATCGGGATCTATATCACATGTGCGTCCATTTTGAAAGGCACCTCCATATTATCAATGGTAAAAGGTGAGAGGTGTGTGTAGAAAAACTCTTCTAGGTTCCTTATCAAATGTGTACAAATCCTACAATGGAAGTGCCCTTTAAAGTATGGACACATATAAAGTCATTATCGCAATGTTTACTTGAAACTTAAGGCTCGTTCAGACGGACGTCTGAACCTGCTGTGTGGCGCCTCGCTCAAATGCTTTTCTGCTAGTAAGCAGAAAAGCATCTGCCAAACTTCGGCCAGATGCAACAAGAAAATGGGGAATGACGCGATCGAGCGCAGTGTTTGTGCTAACGATGGTAAAAGCCAGTACTGAAGGCTGTCCAATAATTTGTATGGACATTGCTTAAAGGAAACCAGAAATGTACACTTTGGCTCAAAATAGACATCTCCCCCGATAGATTTTACAAAAGAAATACTATATCTGGTATTTTTGCCGCTCTGGTGTGCCATTTTTTGTGGTTTTTTTTACTAAAAAACTCCATGCAAAACACAGTTCTTCACAAATGCGTATTATTTAGAGGGCTGAGTTCAAAATGAAATCACCTCTTATGACTAACAAATATAGATTAAAAAAAAGTTTTTCAATGTACCCTTACATTAGCAGCTCCTCCCATCTCATCACAGCTCTCTGTGATGCTGCAGTATACAGAAAGGGGAAAGCAGAGCCACAAAGGGGCAGGCTTGGGCTTGAAAAGATATCAGAGAAGACAGGCTCAGCTATAATGATTCCTGAGCAAAGTCAGACTGAATGCTCAGTCAGGGATTTTAACAAGCAGGCTGAGCAGTGAAGGATGAAACAGAGAGCAGGGTAGGTGTTTTCTCTTATGTTCCCACTGATATATATGGTAAAATACATGAGGGTGCTTCGCCTCTGGTACATTTTAAAAAAGAACTTTAACCAAGGATTGAACTTCACCCTAATCAGTAGCTGATAACCCCTTTCCCATGAGAAATCTCTACTGTTTCTCAAATAGGTCATCAGGGGGTCTGTATGGCTGATATTGTGGTGAAACCCCTCCCACAGTGTGATGTCATGACCAATGTCATAAAAGTTTCCTTTCTGTGAACCTTGTTGCATCGTGGGGAATAATGGCTGTTTCTAACTGCCAAGCAACCAGTATCTCCCTCTGTGCATATGTATATCTATAAATAAAAAAAACTTTTAGCCTATCGCATTGTTAGTGGGTGTGGTTATAGATAATGGCAGTCGGTGCGGTCTAGTTTTTTTTTCTTGTCTGCCAGTAGTAAAGATGATGATGTACTGGGTCATTGTGGATCAAACAACATGAACGAATGACATGGCGAATATCAATCATTTCTTGATCTCTCTTCTATTTTTTAACTTCTTACTTTGCAATGTTTTGATTTATCCCCCCCTATCCTCCCACACACACACTATTTTTCAGTTAAGTTCCTCTGTAAGCGATGAGCACTGAGGCTGTCGTTTATTGGTGGTTCAGCGCCTGTCTGAACTGGCCCTCACTCCCAAAGTCTGAACTGAAATACCACTTTCCTTCCCTCTGCATACTGTTCCTATACTTTCCACAAGAAAATTGGAGCCTGTTTGGCGTGCTCCAGCCAAAACTGCTAATATCTGAACAAAACCAAGAGGGACAATGGCTACGCTTTATGATTACATAAGCTTGAGAGAAAAAATGCTGCATGTCAGTCAGGGCTGGATTTACCATAAGGCACTGTAGGCACGTGCCTACAGGCGCCTGCCTGATGATAGAAAGGCAGCTCACTCCCCTCCCCAAGCACCTCCCTCTCTCCTTCCCTATGCAGAGTCCTGATGAGAGTGTAAATGAGAGGTTACTCACACAGCTCTCGGCATTCCACTGACCAGATCTCCCTTCAGTCAGGGGCACCTCTACCTACTTAATACTGAGGTTCCTCTCGCTACCTAATACTTGGGGACACCTCCAGCTACTTAATATTGAGGGCTTTTCTGGCTATCTAATACTAAGTGGCAGCTGTCGCTACCTGTGATGGGTAAGGGAAGTAAGGGAGAGGTGACAGCTAGGCCAGCCAGCACACTTGTGATGTGGTTCGGTGGCATTTGTAGGTTCATGAAGGACGAAGTCTAGGGTGCCAGGACATCTGTGCCTATAGGCTCCTCTGAGGTAAATCCAGGCCTGATGTCAGTAGTAAACAAAGATGTGCAAAAATTTCCATCGTCTTCATCTCAGTCCCATAAGCTCCATGCAGCCTAAGCACTAGAACTGGCCAAACATGACGCACAAGTCAATGCATCTTGTAGTGACTAGGTCTATATTTAGTGCCTGAAGGAGCAGCCCTTGGCGTATTAGGTCTTTAATGTGAATGACAGGTGAATAGCAAGCTGTGTGTGTTCAGGGAGATAAGAGGTCAACATGTAGCAGCTGCATCACCTGAGAACGGAGAACACTCTGGCCATCTTCCCAATTGCTCGAATCTTGTTCCGTATAATCTCTTTACGTACAGAGGCGCCACCTAGAGGAGATAATACAACATTACTCAGCTTTAATATTGCTATTTTTACAGCAATAAGGAAAACTGCCTATTGGCTACTTGCTGCTACCACAACCCTCTGCAATGTGCTTTACTGTACACTATAAGCAAAAAAAAATCACCTCTATATAAAACAAAAACAAGAAGGAGCACAAAACTCGCCAAATAAAAAATCAGAAGAATGACTTGATTGTTTTATCTTTTAAAATAATATATATCGGCCACAACAATAACACTACTGGCAGGAGACGTGCATAACATTATGTTACCAAGTTACAAGGGCACCTGTCAGGCTGTCAAGGGACAGAATATATTAGGCAGTCAGACAATTGGAATAAAGACAGTCCAAATCTTAGGACTTGTGTGTGTTTAGGGTATGTAGTGATTAATACAGTATAATCTCGTCATAGCCGGCCTTTGACCTGAGCGGTCGCTCAGGGCGCCAGCTTCCAAGGGGGCGCCTATAGCTGGTTACCTATACTGAGGGCACCTACACCTGATTTCCTATACTGGGGGCACCTATAGCTGGCTACCTTTACTGAGGGCACCAACACCTGGCTACCTATACTGGAGGCACCAACACCTGGCTACCTATATTGGAGGCACCTACGCCTGGCTACCTATAGGAGGGGATGGAGACCTTCAACTGACTTCATATACTGGGGGCACCTATGCTTGGCAACCTATATTGAGGGCACCTACACATGAGATCCTATACTGGGGGCACTTATACCTGGCTATCTACCTATACTGAGTCTGAGGGCGTTTTTTTTTCTTTGTGGGAGGGGGGTGCACTGCGGCTATAACACATGGTGCAAATTGTCGGTGCTGTGCTATCATTGTAAATGAAGGGTGTGTGGGGGTGGGGGGGGCAGCTAACTGTCCCACTGATTTTGTTTTTATTAATATTCCTGAGGTTGTAGCCTTAATTTTTAAGTATATTCAGGATAATGCACTCTTTCCATCCATTTGTCATCAAAAAGGTTGGGAACCACTGTCCTAGGAGGTAACTCAAGAGAAAAGTTGAATTGCATATGGGCCTGTGTGTGTGCGCGCACGCGTGAAGAGGATGAAGGGGGGCACAAAATCAGGATTCGCTCAGGGCGCTGTGAAACCTAAGGCCGGCCCTGAATCTCGTTATAGTAAACCCTGATATACTAAAACGTCTGGTATAGTAAACTAAAAGGCCAGGTCTAAATGTTCATTGTAAGACCTATGCTTTCTGTGTAAGTTGCTGCCTGATTATTGAGGGAATTGCCCCTCTTCTATGACTTGCTTGTGCATGGCTGCAATGCGACAGTATAATCCAGACTGCACAGAAATGTGGACAGAGGAGCAAACTATAAGTGCTGTACTTGCATTAACTGGTGCTTCCTCTGCAAGTTGCTGTGTGACTATTGCATGCAAATCCCTGCATATTGAGCACTGTGCGTTCGGATCTATAGCTTAGACTGTTGCTCACTTGCTAAAGCATTGAAAAGAAGAAAAAAAAATGACTCCCAATGATTGACTGAATACTACAGTATACATTATGTGCTTGTGTGTGACAATTTCTGATATAGTAAACTACTTTTACTGGTCCCTTGGTGTTTATTATACAGGAATTCTACTGTACCTACAAAAAGTGTGCAAAGGAAAGACAAACAGTGAGTACCCAATGCTCACTGGCCCACGTGGGGAGTAAATGGTACCTCGCCATCTCTGGCTGCCCATGTTGGTCGCTGCTCACTGCTGAAAGCACCTACAGTGGGCACATATCAACTGAATCACAGAGCAATGGAAGATGGTTGCCTGAACTGATGAATCACATTTTCTTTTTACTTCCCATATCTCAGGCTGCTCAAGCATCTGTGGGATGTGCTGAAAACACTGTTTCCATCTATGTTGGCTCCTCCTTACAACTTAAAGGATTTAAAGCGGACCTGAACTCAGAATGCCCTCTCTGCTCTAAAAGATACGCAACAGCATAATAACCTTCAAACAAAAAATATTTCTATGTTACAGCAGATACAAAGCCTAAAATAAATCTGCACTGTTTCTACTTCCTGATTCATGGAAGCAGACATACTGTTAACAGCCTGTGCTTTTCAACAAGCTTATCTGCCATCTTTGCCATTGGCAGTCATGTGACACGGGGAGAGATGAAATTACAACTAGTTATTAGACACAAATGAGGGGGAATTAGACAGGCTAAACTCTCTAAATACATCCAGGGTGCATTTCTTTGTTTTCCTTCTGTCCTGTGCAAGTGTTCAGGTCCACTTTAAAGAATGTTCTCCTAGTGCCTTGGTGCCAGAGTCAGACACCCCAGGACACATTCTGAGACCTCATGGAGTCCATGCTTTTGGAGGGGCCAGAGGTGATTAGGTGGTAGAAGCGGGATGTACGCGATATTTAGCAGGTCGTTATACTGTTTTGACTGATCAGTGTATGTGAACACCTGTCAGTTACCACATATATCTTTAAAATTAAATAAAAAAATAGAAAAAAAAAAAAAGACAAGACAGAACAAAAAAGAAAAATAGAGAAGTGAAAAGAAAGCAACAGTCAGAAAAAGAGGAGGTACTTCTCTTACTTTCCAGTGTGTCCTCTCCTTCCGTAATCAGTTCATCATCAGAGCAGATACTGAGGATATTCACCAGCATCTCGGTCACTGGGGCAAATAAAGGAACACATAATCAGTCACTGGTCAGCTGTGATGTTTTGGGATGTATCATGTATCGCCAGGGCTGGATTTAGCATAAGGCACTGTAGGCACATGCTTACAGGCACCTGATGATAGAAAGGCGACTCACTTCCCTCCCCGAGAGCCTCCCTCTCTCCTTCCCCACACAGACCCCCAAGCAGAGCATAAATGAGTCACTCACCCAGCTCTCTGCATTCCACTGATGAGATCTCCCTCCCAGTGCGGGCACCACTAGCCAATTAATACTGAGGGTACCTCTGGCCATCTAATGCTAAGGGACACCTGTATTATATTACTGCAGATCTATGCATTTTAAATGTGGACCAGTGAACTGCTTTGATTGCAAGATTTAATTGGTCCATTTTACAATTCATTTTCATAATTAGTATAATTCTGTATCATAACAGTTAGACCCTTGACACCCACTAGGCCCCAGGAATTAGCATAGTTTGCACTGTGGATGATCCTGCACTGCTTAAAGAGGAACTTCAGCCTAAACAAACATACTGTCATTAAGTTACATTAGTTATGTTAATTAAAATAGATAGGTAATATAATCTCTTACCCACCCTGTTTAAAAAAAACAAACAGGCAAATGTTTGTGATTTCATGGGAGCAGCCATCTTTTTGGTTGAAAGGAGGTGACAGGGAGCATGAGATACAGTTCCAACTGTCCTTTGTCCTGATCACCCCTCTCAGCTGCGCGCATTAGTCAACAAGAACAACATCAGAAATCCCATCATGCTCTGCACAGCATCAGGGGCATATTTCTTTGATAGGGCGGAGCTTAGCTTCTGTGCAGCTAAAAATGAGGCTTGAGTAAGAAAAACAAAGTTCTGTGAAACTGTTAAAGAAACACCAAGCCTTTTCAGTGCTGCTGAGTAAATTTTTAGTCTGGAGGTTCACTTTAAATTCACTAAAGGGTCACATTAGGCCTAGACACAGATTTCCTTTATTAGGAGTGACGGTTAAATCATGGAAATAATGGCGCCTTTATGTATTTACCCAACATGACATTCAGGAGGGAATTGCAAACCTCTGTAGATAACATACAATAGGAAACTGAGTTAAGCCTTCCGCACACTAATATGTCAAAGGCTAAACGTCTCAGTTCCTGTGCAGGAATGTGTACTTTCCCATGAATACTGCGGGGAGTAAACAGAAGCTCTTTCACGGAGAGGTTCAAGGTAAAGCCATACTGATCCTTTAACCATGTTTATTTCTATTGAAGCTCTATGTCCATAATGTAAGCGAGTTCACACCATGTCTGCCTTGTGTACACACACACTGCATCCATTACCTTTCTCCCCGACAAAGGGCAGAGACCAAGTGAACACATCCATGAAGTTTGGCAGCCAGTAAGGATGTGGAGAACAATTAAACTGACGGATGTTCATCACGTTATTCTCATATTTGAGCACTGCGGCTGTAAGGACAGAAGAGGAAAGAGATGATTTCACACAAAGCGCAGACGCCTACACAAACAAATAGAGCCAGTAGCTGCTTCCAACATAAGACACACGTACACACACACACTGAGAATACACACTGTGACTATACACTCCGACTCACACTGAGACTACACACTATAACACACTGTGACTATACACACTCAGACTATACACTCCGACTCACACTGAGACTATACACACATACAGTAAGACTACAAGACACCCTGTGACAATGCACATCCAGACTATACACTCTGACCCACAATGAGACTATACACAGACACCCAGAGACTATACATACACAGGGCTGGTGCACACCACAATGAGACTATACAAAGACACCCAGAGACTATACACACACAGGGCTGGTACACACCACAATGAGACTATACACAGACACCCAGAGACTATACACACACAGGGCTGGTGCACACCACAATGAGACTATACACAGATACCCAGAGACTATACACACACAGGGCTGGTGCACACCACAATGAGACTATACAAAGACACCCAGAGACTATACACACACAGGGCTGGTGCACACCACAATGAGACTATACAAAGATACCCAGAGACTATACACACACAGGGCTGGTACACACCACAATGAGACTATACAAAGACACCCAGAGACTATACACACACAGGGCTGGTGCACACCACAATGAGACTATACACAGACACCCAGACACTATACACACACAGGGCAGGTGCACACCACAATGAGACTATACACAGACACCCAGAGACTATACACACACTGGGCTGGTGCACACCACAATGAGACTATACAAAGACACCCAGAGACTATACACACACAGGGCTGGTGCACACCACAATGAGACTATACACAGACACCCAGAGACTATACACACACAGGGCTGGTGCACACCACAATGAGACTATACAAAGATACCCAGAGACTATACACACACAGGGCTGGTGCACACCACAATGAGACTATACACAGACACCCAGAGACTATACACACACAGGGCTGGTGCACACCACAATGAGACTATACACAGACACCCAGAGACTATACACACACAGGGCTGGTGCACACCACAATGAGACTATACACAGACACCCAGAGACTATACACACACAGGGCTGGTGCACACCACAATGAGACTATACAAAGATACCCAGAGACTATACACACACAGGGCTGGTGCACACCACAATGAGACTATACACAGACACCCAGAGACTATACACACACAGGGCAGGTGCACACCACAATGAGACTATACAAAGACACCCAGAGACTATACACACACAGGGCTGGTGCACACCACAATGAGACTATACACAGACACCCAGAGACTATACACACACAGGGCTGGTGCACACCACAATGAGACTATACAAAGATACCCAGAGACTATACACACACAGGGCTGGTGCACACCACAATGAGACTATACACAGACACCCAGAGACTATACACACACAGGGCTGGTGCACTCCACAATGAGACTATACACAGACACCCAGAGACTATACACACACAGGACTGGTGCACACCACAATGAGACTATACACAGACACCCAGAGACTATACACACACTGGGCTGGTGCACACCACAATGAGACTATACAAAGATACCCAGAGACTATACACACACAGGGCTGGTACACACCACAATGAGACTATACACAGACACCCAGAGACTATACACACACTGGGCTGGTGCACACCACAATGAGACTATACAAAGACACCCAGAGACTAAACACACACTGGGCTGGTGCACACCACAATGAGACTATACACAGACACCCAGAGACTATACACACACAGGGCTGGTGCACACCACAATGAGACTATACAAAGACACCCAGAGACTATACACACACAGGGCTGGTACACACCACAATGAGACTATACACAGACACCCAGAGACTATACACACACAGGGCTGGTGCACACCACAATGAGACTATACACAGACACCCAGAGACTATACACACACTGGGCTGGTGCACACCACAATGAGACTATACAAAGACACCCAGAGACTATACACACACAGGGCTGGTGCACACCACAATGAGACTATACAAAGACACCCAGAGACTATACACACACTGGGCTGGTGCACACCACAATGAGACTATACACAGACACCCAGAGACTATACACACACAGGGCTGGTGCACACCACAATGAGACTATACACAGACACCCAGAGACTATACACACACTGGGCTGGTACACACCACAATGAGACTATACACAGACACCCAGAGACTATACACACACAGGGCTGGTGCACACCACAATGAGACTATACACAGACACCCAGAGACTATACACACACTGGGCTGGTGCACACCACAATGAGACTATACAAAGACACCCAGAGACTATACACACACAGGGCTGGTGCACACCACAATGAGACTATACACATACACCCAGAGACTATACACACACAGGGCTGGTGCACACCACAATGAGACTATACACAGACACCCAGAGACTATACACACACTGGGCTGGTACACACCACAATGAGACTATACACAGACACCCAGAGACTATACACACACTGGGCTGGTGCACACCACAATGAGACTATACACAGACACCCAGAGACTTTACACACACAGGGCTGGTGCACACCACAATGAGACTATACACAGACACCCAGAGACTATACACACACTGGGCTGGTGCACACCACAATGAGACTATACACAGACACCCAGAGACTATACACACACAGGGCTGGTGCACACCACAATGAGACTATACACAGACACCCAGAGACTATACACACACAGGGCTGGTGCACTCCACAATGAGACTATACACAGACACCCAGAGACTATACACACACAGGGCTGGTGCACACCACAGTGAGACTATACAAAGACACCCAGAGACTATACACACACAGGGCTGGTGCACACCACAATGAGACTATACACAGACACCCAGAGACTATACACACACAGGGCTGGTGCACACCACAATGAGACTATACACAGACACCCAGAGACTATACACACACAGGGCTGGTGCACACCACAATGAGACTATACACAGACACCCAGAGACTATACACACACAGGGCTGGTGCACACCACAATGAGACTATACACAGACACCCAGAGACTATACACACACAGGGCTGGTACACACCACAATGAGACTATATACAGACACCCAGAGACTATACACACACAGGGCTGGTGCACACCACAATGAGACTATACACAGACACCCAGACACTATACACACACAGGGCTGGTGCACACCACAATGAGACTATACAAAGATACCCAGAGACTATACACACACAGGGCTGGTACACACCACAATGAGACTATACAAAGACACCCAGAGACTATACACACACAGGGCTGGTACACACCACAATGGGAGTATACACAGACACCCAGAGACTATACACACACAGGGCTGGTGCACACCACAATGAGACTATACACAGACACCCAGAGACTATACACACACAGGGCAGGTGCACACCACAATGAGACTATACAAAGATACCCAGAGACTATACACACACTGGGCTGGTGCACACCACAATGAGACTATACAAAGATACCCAGAGACTATACACACACTGGGCTGGTACACACCACAATGAGACTATACACAGACACCCAGAGACTATACACACACAGGGCTGGTACACACCACAATGAGACTATACACAGACACCCAGAGACTATACACACACAGGGCTGGTGCACACCACAATGAGACTATACACAGACACCCAGAGACTATACACACACTGGGCTGGTGCACACCACAATGAGACTATACACAGACACCCAGAGACTATACACACACAGGGCTGGTGCACACCACAATGAGACTATACACAGACACCCAGAGACTATACACACACTGGGCTGGTGCACTCCAGAGCGGTTCTAAAGCATTTTTTAAAAAGCTTGCAGGGTGAAAACCACTTGGCTAATGAAAGTGAATGGGATGGTGCACACCAGGGAGGTTCGTTTTTTCCACAGACGCAAACTCGGGGGCTGCAGCATTTTTTAGATTTCTTAGGCGTTTCTGCCTCAATGTTAAAGTATAGGAAAGTAGAAAATCACTCTGAAAAACGCTAGATCAGAGCGGTTTTCCAGGCGTTTTTGTTACAGAAGCTGTTCAGAAACAGCTTTAGGGCCCATTCACACTAGAAATCGCTAAACACTAATGCAAAACGCTGAGCGTTTTTCTGGCGTTTTTTCCTAGCGATTTTTCACTGTATAGAGAGCGTTTTTCCAGCGATTAGCGTTTTGCGATTTCTAGTTCAATTCAAATACTTTTACTGAAACGCTAATCGCTCCAGAATCGCTCAGAAAACGCTGCATGCAACGCGTTTGCGATTCAGCAAATCGCTAAACGCTTAGATGAGAACACTTCCATACACTTTCATTGTGCACACGTTTTTCAAATCGCTAGCGGTTTTCAGCAAAGCTGAAATCGCTCTGAAAACGCACAAGTGTGAATGGGCCCTTACTGTAACAATATAGGACATCTTCTACACAAAAACGCTCCAAAAACGCTAGGCATGTTTAGAAAACGTCTCCAAACTTGCCTAGGAATCGCTCTGAAATATGCTTCAAAAACCTCTAGCATTAGCAGATCTGCTAGAGGTTTTTGGTGTGCACTGGGCCATACACTCTGACACCACACCTACACACACACACATATACACACGTACACTCCCAGAGGCTATACACAAACACACAGGCTATTCCTGTGCATGCACACACACACACAAACTACATACAACACATACTACGATACAAAACTGACACTACACACATACACGGAGACTGCACACTCTGACACCACACACATACACTCCCAGAAACTACACACTAGGAGACTATACACACACACACACAAACTACACACAACACATACTATGATACAAAACTGACACTACACACATACACTGAGACTGCACACTCTGACAACACACACATACACTCCCAGAAACAACACACTAGGAGACTGTACATACACACACACACACACTATGATACAAAACTGACACTACACACACACAGATTACACACATGCACACACACACAAACACAGTGATTTAACACACATGTTGAGTGTACACAGACACACACATAGAGAAGTACAACCCAACAGGAGTGATCATGTGTAGCCAAACACAAACAGGTTAACAATTCTACATTATTTGCATTGTCTCACACCCTCCCCCCCCCCAGGTGATTCTGTGAAAGTAAGTCAGCTAGAGCTGCTACTGTAGTATAAAGGGGCCCATACACTGGTCAATTTCAGCAATCGATTTGATGGAATCGATTTGCAATTTGATCTGACAGGATGGAAAATCTAGGTCGACCTGCTACTGGCAGCAGATCGATAGCCCATATGGTTCAGTAATGCATTTAGATTGATTTCCAATAGATTTCCAATAGATCTCATTTTTGAAATCTGTTCCTAGTGTGTGGCAAACATCAGATAGATTTCTGACGGGAATCTATCTGATTGTCGAATCTGCTGCAAATCTATCAGTTTATGGCCACCTTAAGTCATTCTGATCTGAAGACAGATCAGATAGGCAGGAAACAAGGGAAAACTGACAGGGACTCTTTTGCTGCTGACTGCAAACTACAGCATATGTATTGTACATTTTACACTATAGAAATAGGGTCTTCAGAAGGTTTTTAGTCTTTGTTAAGAGGAAGACTTTTCTAAGTACCAATACGTAAAACATGCTACAGAAGTTCAGCATTTCCACATCATAACATCCTCTATGCAAGAGTTGGATAATGTCAACACAAACTACAAAGTTCAGATAGTAACCACATTATGTACTTCATCTCATATATACTCAGCTCAATCAGTGACATCACCAGGCTCTGACACTCACACAAGGGCATGCAGTATATTTAACTAATGCTGGGTACACACGTTGAGATTTCCCGCTCGATTCACGAGATCGAACGGATCGATTAGATTATTTCAAACATGCTCGATTAGATTTCGATCGTTTTTTCCATGTTAAGTATGCAAAATCGATGGCAGGAACGATCAAAATCCAATCGAGCATGTTTGAAATAATCGAATCGAGCCACGAATCGAGCAGGAAATCTCATCATGTGTACCCAGCATAACAGTCATTGCACAGTATCACAGAACACTTACAAACTGTGGCTGCACAGTCCCATCCATAAACAGCACACTACAGTGAATGCACTATAATAGAATGCAAAGTGATAGGACATGTCTGCATATACAAATTGTAAAACAACCCTCTGCAGACAGCATAGTGGACACTGTACAACAAGACTGCAATCAGCACCTCTGAGATGTTTGTTCCCACTTACAGCAAGAAGTTCAAAAACAATGCCTCCCAGTACTGGTCATCCCTGGACCCTTCCGCCATTCTGAGTATGCTAATGCTACTAGTGCAGCGGATGGCCACAGCATCCAATGAGTAGCATTTGGGCACAATAACCAATAAGGTTTCAGCTGTATTCTATAGAAAGTAAGTTTAAGCACTTGCGGATTAAAATCTATGACATGTTTGGGTGTAGGGTGTAGATTTCAATCAGTCTCACCATGTGCCGCTGTTCTGTCGCTGCCCCTGCCTGCTCTGCTGTCATTGGCTCCTGACCCCATGGTTACTGTGAGCCAATCACAGAGCAAGCTAAGGAAAGGACGGCTCTGGTCCTTAAAGTGAACCTGGGGTGAAAATAAACTGATGAGATAAACAATTGTATTTATCCCCCTGCTCCTAAAAAATGACTTTTTTTTAGAGATCCCAGGATTTTATTTTATATTTAAACATTTAGAAAGTAGATTGAATATTTTGTTGTCTGCTCAGTTGCAGTCTATTAAGTGTCCCTAAATGAAAATACATGAGCTATATTGACCCTTTCTCTCTCCCTCTGCTCTCGGAAATACGTAGAAAAATGTATTCTGCCAGGAAAGCTTTTATGGCTGTAATTTGCTTATCAGTGAGGTTTACTATATTCCAAAAAGATACTGACAAGACAGAAGCTGTCACTTCCATCCTTAAAAAATAACTGTTTCAGGCAGCAAAATAAAACAAGTAAAACACCCTGGTTATTAATATGTTTAGTACTGTACATGCACATGTTCATCTCATCATGTCACATGCCACCTCAGGTACACTGGATGAGGAAAGGGTTAAAGCGTACCCGAGGTGACTTGATGAGATAGATAAGTGCATGTACAGTGCCAAATATATTAATAACTAGCTGTGTTCCTTTTTTTCTTTTACTGCCAGAAAGATTTACCCTTCAAGCATGCAAGTGACAGTTTCTGTCTCTAGTCAGACCCTTGTCAAATCATAGTGTAACCCTCACTGATAATGAATTACAGCTATACAAGTTTTTTTTTCCAGAAATGAACAACTTATGAGTGCAGGGGATAGATAAAAAAGGGCAATACTTCATGTATTTTAGCTCTGGGACACTTAATAGACTGCCCTTGAGCAGTGGACAATCAAACACTACATCTACCTTGTAAATCTTCTTTGTAAATGTTTAAACATAAAATAAAACCATGGGATAGCTAAAAAGTCATTTTAATAGTAGTATTAGTAGGAGGATAGATACAATTGTTTATCTCATCAGTTACATCTTCACCTCGGATTCACTTTAATAAATCATCCCAAATTGTTGCTGTTGTTCCCCATTATAGCAGTATCTTTAGCTAGCCACGAATGGGTATTCCCCCAGTGCTGGCCCTCAGTTTGGTAAAAGAAGAGGGGTGCAATCTTGCTGATAGTGGGAAACCCTTTTCATTCAGATGCACAGGATACAAATGTCCCTCTGACCTTTGTTGTTGTATACATCAAGGTAATTCGGTGCAGAGAAAATGGTGATGAGAGATGGGAAACCAGTCGTCTGGCTTTTTCGGTACATCCGGTAGCTGCAGGTTGAAAGAGAAATGTGAGATGTGGTGTATATGGCTGGCATCACCATGTTACTCTGCATCACTGACATCTACTGCAGGGACGCTGTGGAATTACCCCTGCCTAACGTACAACTCACTGACCGCCTACATAAGTACTGCTAGCCAGAGCAGCTGCATCTGTCCTCACCTCCCTACATTACTATCCTCTACACAGGAAATGACATTATGTCGTCATGGGACATTTTTTTTCCTGCTTGAGAACAATAGTAAGGGTAAGAAAAAATACCTCAATGTTCAAGGGCAGCGTCAATGGGAGTATGAACGATTTAACAAACTCAAATGATATTATCAAAACATCAATACACCATTATATATCCTAATCATGCACTTGCCAACATAAATTAATACAAAGTAACCAAGAAAAGAGAATTGGCTCTCGGGTGCATGAAGAGGATGAAAACTTTAATCACATATATATCATAACAAACAATATACAAAATACAATAATACAAAAAAACCCCATAAATATAGAAATAAACCCCATAAAAAGCTCCTCACAAACCCTCCAGAAAAACTAGGGGCTGCAGTCCCCCAAAAAGGATGAAAATGAGCACTCTGCACACGCTTGATGGTGGTATCATTATTGTGGGCAAATCAAGAGGCCACAGGCGTTCAGGCCCAGCACATAATGGACAGAAAACAGCAATGGGTGCCAACAAAGGCTCCTAAGTAATGTTCTTGAAATGTGTAGCAGGCACAGGCAAGTTGAAAAGCGGCATCCGAAGCAAAGCAAAAGCAAGCTCATGAGCTGACAGCATAGATAACATCAAGCAGGCTAATAGCATGCAGTATTGATAACTCGTAATGCAGATGGATGGCAGGTGATGAGCCTGGATAAGCAAGCAGTCCCTCAATCGCAGGGTATAAGGTGGTGAATCAAAGCACAAAGATCTTATCCCAGGATAAACACATATGACAAATGTTCTGCAAAGTCCCCCAATCGCAGGGTCTGTATGGTCAAACAGCCATATCTATGCGCTAATGCTGCTCACAAATAGTTACCAAACTTCATTGATGAAATCCGGAGCCCATGTGCATGTCAGCAGGGTTCCCTTGATGTGGCCATGCAGCTGATCCAAAGGCCAAAATGTAGAATGTCCGTGGAACCAGGAGGAACCGGAGAGGTGCAGGTGCCAGAGAGAGGAGGGATGGAGGAGAAAATCCGCGCTGTCAGGAGGAGCCTGACATGTTTCGCCGCCACTAGCGGCCTTTTCAAAGGCAGACAGCGTGGAGATAAACATGGACGCCATAACGGCGTCCATAAATGCTGAATGCGCCCGCGCGGCCCGCCCCCCCCGGGCACGCCCCCCAATTCCACGCACCATCACCCCACGCCCGGCAACTTGTCGGCGTGTGGGCGGCCCCCATCCGGAACGCAAATGCGCTCCAACCAACGCGCATCACGACAAAGCGCCGCATGGCGCCCAGCGGATGACGTCAAGGGGAGCCGTCCAATGGGGAGGGTGAGCGAGCGGGGCAAAGGGCGAGGCGGGCACCGCGGGCGCACGCAGACAGACCTGCCACAAGGCAATAAATGTAAAAAAGCAACTAGTTAATAAAGAAAAAAGTAATAGAAGAAAAAAATAATAAATAATGCTGATAATGAAAAAATACCAAATAAAGCGAACAAAACCCTTTTAAGTCTAAATTGAAGTATGTTAACTGGCGCTATGAGCCCAAATATCAGGCACCAGAACGCCAATCGCATACAATCAAATAAACCTATATATATATATATTCAAACAGAGAACAAAAAAACACAAAAAAAAGAGAAAGAGAGAGGCGGAGAGAGACCTGCCCTTAATAATGACATTATAATAATATCAGAGTGGGTATAGGTATCACACCCACATATAATAAGTGGCCCTAAAAGGCAAAAAGCCTACCGTAGGAGGAGAAAATACAGCAGCAAACAGGGAAAAAGGCGAGAGGGGCCCAAAATGGCGGGGGACCCTCACAGATGTCAACCAAAGTGCATCCAGGTGAGACAACCCGGATGGACAAAGGGTAGGGGGGGGGGAGGGGAAAGGGGGGGTTGGAAAGAAGGAGAACAGAGCAGACAATACATAAAAGCTTCATAAACTGAGACCACATCTCATGAAACTACATGGGCAAAAAAACCCGGTAATTTATACTGTCATTTAGACCCTTAGGTTCAGTGGCTCTAAGATCAAAAATCCAACGGGACTCCAGCTGTAAAAGGGCTTTGTCAATGTCGCCATCTCTGGGGTGGATATGGACCCTATCCAGGCCTATGAAACTGATAAAGCTGGGATCACCTCTATGCTCCAAATGGACGTGTCTGGAAATCGGGGATTTAAAGTTGCAATTTGCAACATCCCCCACATGGTTTTTAATTCTTTCTTTAAAAGCTCTCGATGTTTTACCAACATAAAAACTGCCACATCTGCAGTACATAAGATAAATAACACCCACAGTGTTGCAGTTAACAAAATGCTTGAAGTTTGGTAACTATTTGTGAGCAGCATTAGCGCATAGATATGGCTGTTTGACCATACAGACCCTGCGATTGGGGGACTTTGCAGAACATTTGTCATATGTGTTTATCCTGGGATAAGATCTTTGTGCTTTGATTCACCACCTTATACCCTGCGATTGAGGGACTGCTTGCTTATCCAGGCTCATCACCTGCCATCCATCTGCATTACGAGTTATCAATACTGCATGCTATTAGCCTGCTTGATGTTATCTATGCTGTCAGCTCATGAGCTTGCTTTTGCTTTGCTTCGGATGCCGCTTTTCAACTTGCTTCCCTGTGCCTGCTACACATTTCAAGAACATTACTTAGGAGCCTTTGTTGGCACCCATTGCTGTTTGCTGTCCATTATGTGCTGGGCCTGAACGCCTGTGGCCTCTTGATTTGCCCACAATAATGATACCACCATCAAGCGTGTGCAGAGTGCTCATTTTCATCCTTTTTGGGGGACTGCAGCCCCTAGTTTTTCTGGAGGGTTTGTGAGGAGCTTTTTATGGGGTTTATTTCTATATTTATGGGGGTTTTTTGTATTATTGTATTTTGTATATTGTTTGTTATGATATATATGTGATTAAAGTTTTCATCCTCTTCATGCACCCGAGAGCCAATTCTCTTTTCTTGGTTACTTTATAGTAAGGGTAAGGTTATTACCCAGCATCCTGTGCTTCATGGGCCCGGATCACCGACAGGAGGTTGTTGGTCTGCAAGAATTCACACACAGCAGGATAGCTGAAATACAGGCACAAAATATGTAAGAGTCTCACAATGCAAAACCCCCCAGAATACTGTTCCACCAAATGGACAGCTACCTGTAGAAGTAGGAGCAGCCGCGCACAGTGTTGTGAGTGAAGTGCTCCAATGTCTTCTCATTGCCATAATCCTCCGCAGGGTCAGACCACAGGAGATCACACATAGGGCCAAAGGCAGGAGGCTCCTTAAATCTGTCCAACTGATGGGTGGAAAGAAACAGAAGATAATATGAGAATGGTTAAAAGCTGATGACCCCATGGGGGCTACAGAAGAGGCTGAAGCATTGCCCCTCCTGCTTCCCTAGAATTATTTCCTGCAACTCCACAATATAATATTCCAAAAGCCTTTGCTGCAGAGTAAAAAAGCACTCAACCCACAATTGATACTTATTATTATGCATTACTATGGCAATTACACTTCACAAAGTACACTGAGCAAGTCACCTTGCCACCTGACTTTTTGGGCAGAAACATGAGAAGACTGGCACCAGAGCAGGATCATCGACCAGGAAACCTAGGCAGGCGCTTGGGGCCTGGTTGGTGTCAATGGGCCCACGTGTCGCCTTCTCTGACCTCCCTCCACTTCAGCGTACCAAAACGACCACAAGGGTGCCCCAAAAGGACAACAAAGGGGCCCAATATCTACAACCTTGCCTAGGGCCCCATTACATCTTAATCCATCTTTGACTGGCACTTCCACAAATAACATTTTAATCCAGAAGGCACTAGCCAACATTTTGAAACACAAAAGACCTTTCTTCAGAGCAATCAAAACGTACCTAAACGATTGGGCAGCAAAGCTGTTCCACTCGCCAGCAAGCCACGTGATCCTTCTGGTGGCCGCAGCACATTTAAAATACCCTTTTGCCCCGAAGAAGGGACTTTCATGTTCTGAAACATTGGCTAGTGTCTTCTGCATTAACCTCTAGCCAATGCGGCGTCAGTCCCAGGACCACTCAACACCGATTGGTGTGAAGTCCTGGGGGCGGAGATTGCAGAGGATCGCGTGCGCCAATGTGCGCACATCCCCGCTTGAATGACGGAGCTCCGCTATCAGTCTCCCAGCGGCGATCGCCGCTAGGCGACTGTTAGACAGCGAAACCGCCGTCTATTTACATTGTACAGCGCTGCGATCCTCCTGGGAGACAGGAGAGCGATTGGCTCTCATAGTCTGATGCCTGTAACAGCCGATCGCGTTGATTAGCTGGCGGGGGGAGGGAGGGATAAAAAATAATAAAAGAAACAGGCATATTTATTTTAAAAAATATATAAATAAATATGCAAAAAAATAAACAAACATTGGGGGAGCGATTCAGAGCCCAACAACAGAAATCTCTGTTGGTGGGCAGAAAAGGGGGGGGGGGGGATTACTCGTGTGCTGAGTTGTACGGCCCTGCAGCGAGGGCCGTACAACTCCACATAATTTGTGGAAGTGCCAGTCTCCTCAGGTTTCTTATCTTATGGATTAATAAAAGGGGTGTTGTCAATCACCCTAAAAATGAGACTAGAGCACTCCATTCACCATAGTTTGGCTTAGACCAAGGGTGTCCGGGTTGTTTTCTTGGTTGTCTTTTTGGGCAGGAGGCGAGAAAGAGACAATTAACCAATCAGTAGATCACATAACGTAAATGATGGACGAAAAGTGATGCCTTTGCCCTGCATTGTATATTGTATCTGTGAACAGCACACTGTGCTGAAGGTAGTAAACAGTGAGTTTAAAAAAAACAAAACAATTGAACATTGTTCTGTACTTCCACTGTAGCCAACAGCTTTCTCCACCTTCAAAGTTCTGAACACTTTTCAGCAACCTACAAAGTGTTGATCAGATACAATACTTTTTTCTTAAAGCCTAACATGTAGTAATCTGATCGCTCTTCTCTTCTTCCTTTCAAGAAGTGTCAAGCATGTTGGCAGCCCAGGGACCCCTCCATCCTCCTAAAAGGCACTCCAGGGAAATGTATGCACTATCTATACACATTATACCCTGCCATACGTCATCAGGCATCCCTGAAGTGGATTATAAGTTAAAAGTTCTGCCTCAGTAGAGGGAACCCTCCCCGATCCTCCTCCAGCCTTCCCCTCCAAGAGCTTGTTGGGTAAGTTCTCCTGGCCACGCTTGTGTCCTCGTACCGTACGAGCCTGGCCATATTGCATGTGTGAGTATGTTCTGTGTATGCTCAGAAGAATGAAGTCACTTGTTCACGGCTTTGTTCTCCATGCATGAGTGTCTACTGGGCATGTGTGGAACGTACTCGCACATGCCCAGTATGGCTGCACTTCTACACGGACAGGAGCACGGCCATGAACAAGAAGAGGCTACCAGGCAGCAGTGGTGGGCTCATGGAGGATCTGAGAAGCCTCTGAAGCATCCAGTGGTTTCCCACTATATAGAGAAGCATCTAACCTTTCACACCTTTCAGGTTTGCTTTAAAACATTACCATTAAAATACATCTGTACACATACAAGAAGTACGGTACATTTCTCACAGATTAAAATTCAGTGTAAATTACTTTTCTCCTATACTTCTGTCGCTTACAGTAGCATTAAACATCTGGCAGATCTGATAGGTTTTAGACTAGTCCACCTCCTCATGGGGATTCTCACTATGTCCTTTATTCTATACAAAATCAATCCCTATCATGGTGCCAAATTAAAGAGAATCTGTACTATAAAATTCTTACACTAAAAAGCATACCATTCTATTCATTATGTTCTCCTGGGCCCTTCTGTGCTGTTTCTGCCACTCCCTGCTGCAATCCTGGCTTGTCATTGCCAGTTTTAGGCAGTGTTTACAAACAAAAGACATGGCTGCTAACCAGCATGTGATAGGCTGAGAGAAGCTCAGTCTGTGACTCATAAAAAGCCTGAAGGGGGCTTGGAGAGGGTGTGTATAGCTTCTGCCTATCACAGTAGAGCAGCACATTCCTGCCTCAGCCGACAAAGCCGTCAAAGGAAAGAAGATTCGATAATATAACAGAGATAATATCGCCACTGTGCAACTAGGAAAGGCTGCAGTAAGACAGACCACATTACAACAGGTATAGGAACTTATAGGATACAGAAATAAGGCAGAAAATTTTGTTACAGAGTCTCTTTAAACAGCACTTCCCAAATCATTGGTGCTGGGGTTACATACACCCCCCCCCCCCCCCCCCAGGGGTGCAGCTTTGGTGTTTGCCATAGGTGTGGTTTCCCTAGATACACCACTGGTAGCATTTTATATGCGTGCTTAGAGAGTCTACACAAAGCTTGGGCCCACACTGTACAGAGAAACTGATATCTGGTTTGATGGTCTGCCCACCTCTTCCTGTTATCACCATCCACCAAGAATACCGTCATTGGCAGCTGAAGTAATATGACTGATTAGTGGATGGTAGGTAGCGGGCGGGGCAAGTTAAACCTTGAGGAATGCTGTACATTCTCCTCATACATGGGATAAGGAGATGGGACTCACCTTTCTGATGTCGTCCAGGCAAGTGATTTCAGGAGAGAGACCCCCATGCACACACAGGAACTGCTGGTTAAGCAGAGCTGCCAATGGAAGGCAGTCAAAGGCATCCATGCAGGAGTCATATATTCGCTCTGAATACTTAATCTTACCTAAAAGAAAAAAACAGGAGTGTCAGATACTGGCAAATATTATAGAGAGGTCATAAAAGTCAGGTTCTCCCCCTGAACACATGTTCTACAAATGGGTGTGTACCATCTGCAGTAAACTGACTCTACAACTCAAAACGGACACTCCATACATGGTAACCTAGCAACAGTCAAAGACCAATGCAGTGCGGCAACATTCAGCTGGCTATGCCAAGATTCCCCAGGATTGGAGAAATCCACAAAGTCTCCCTGGATTGGGAATTCAATCAAAAAAACTTTTTTCCTTCAAAAAATTTTACAGCAGAAAAACTTAAGAATATTCTACAGACTCGGTCAGTTTTTTGACTAATGCCAGCAAACCAGTCAGAGGGATAACTAGAAAGGCATGTACAGTAGCTTAACTGATGTGTCCAATTATAATGTCACCTCAAGGAACACTACAATCTGCCTCAGGGGCGTAACTACAAATCATGTAGCCACCCAGCAAACTTTGATGCCTCCCCCTCCCCATGTTCACACCCTTCCCTTGCCTCATCCTGGTGACCCACACAGCCTGGGGGCCCATCCTGCAAGGGTCATATAAAACAAGTGTGCACATTATTAACACCCATAACAAGTGTAGCCACAAAAACACCTAATTTGAAGGCTTGACCCCTTTAACAGAAAGCGTAAAGTAGTAGTTGGGGCCCCCTTATGGCTCTGGGCCCCCCTGCGGTCAGAGGAGTTGCTCCCATGTAGTTTCACCCATGCTCTGCCTGAGAAAATGTGCTTATTTTTGTTAGTGAAGCAAGAAGCGCAATCGTATATAGTCAATAAGCCTGATATAATAAGTGATCAGGTAGTGGTTATAGGTGGCCACACAATACACATTTTTTATATATTTTTTCAATTTGAGAATAAAAAACAATTTTTTAAATTGATCATATCATTTGAAAAATCTGACCAATGTATGATACACCTGTGTTCTATTTACATTCTGAAATGTATCACAGGCGGCCACATATTTAGTTCTGCCAGGTGATCTCTGCAGAATGTTCTTTTACTGAGAGTTCTATGCACAAAGGGAGATACCGCTAGCTTGGCAGTTGGAATCAGCTGTTATTTTCCACAATGCAACGAGGTTCACAGACAAAAAAAAAAAACACTGTGGGAGGGATTTTACCAATATCAGCCATACCGATGCCCCTGATGATCTATTTGGGAAAAAGTAAAGATTTGGGAAAGGGGGTATCGACTACTGATTGGATGAAGGTCAATCCTGGGTTAAAGTTCCTCTTTAAAAGTATATATTGATAAAACTGGAAATGGAGATGGGGTATTTCTTGTAATATGTAGATAATACATTGTATTGATTTCCTAATGTGAAGAATATCTTCCCTTTAAAAGTGATCTTAGGAAGATGTGAACGCTGGAGCCGCAGAGGCAGCAGTGATGGGAACAAAGGCCGGGGGACTGCGGCAGAGACAGTTAGCGGCTGCAGTGTGCAAAGCAGATGGGACATGCGGACATGTGTTTCTCGCTGAGAGCAGGTGGATGTCAGCTGCACAGATGGACGTTGTGTAACAGATTGGACTGTGCAGGATGGACAGGGATTAAGTGCGCAGCATGTGTGCAGGTGGCAGCATTAGGCTGCAGGCCGGACACACACACACCGTGCATTGATAGAGAATTCACAAAAGGTGTTATAGGAGTGGTGAAGAATAATCTGCTACCAGAATCTCATGCATCAATCACACACACACACACACACACACACACACACACACACACACACACACACACACACACACACACACACACACACACACACACAGCGGGGAGACATATGGCTGCCGGAACAGAAGCACACACAACATGTACAGCGGCAAGCAAGGCTGGGCAGCAGCAAAGTGCATAGAATCCACACAGAGGGATAAAAATAAATCCCAGCACAGCAGAGGACCAAACGGACACACACGGGTCAATTCATGAACGCTGCAGAAAAATATCTGTTCTCAGAATCAATAAGCCCCATCAATTGCAATTGGTTACATAGCCAATATGTAACTTAGAAAAAACTAACAAATGCGGGAGCAAAGGAAAGTAATAAAGTTTCTTTTCTGGCATGCACAAACAAGCTCAGTTGGGTGCTCTGGCCTCTGTGCCCGTTTCAATTACTGAACTGCCCGTAGCATATAAAAGGTGAACTGAAGCCATGAAACAAACAAGACATCTATGGAGGTTAAGAACTTACATATCTCTCCCCATCAGCTTCTCTGCTCACACTTAAAGAGCACCTAAAGCGTGCTCAGGCATACATTTTATTTGAAACTTGTGCTAAATAAATGTATGATTGACAATTAAAAAGTGCAATAGCTCACCTGCATGCCTGTAAAAGCTACAATTCTAAAACCCCACCCCACCCACCCCTCATTGGCAAAGCCAACTAAGCCATTTTTGCCCAAAGCCTTCCTGAAAGAGAGAGCACCCATGCTGCCGCAGTATAAAAGGCAGCTACGGATCTAAGGGTGGGCCATGGCAGTACGGGTGGGGGTGGCTGCAGAGCTATTGTCTCCTTCAGAAAGGATACAGGAAAAAAGCCCACTGGTGGAAGGAACAGGACTAGTTGGGGTTTGGGTTAAAAGCAGACCCAAACTTAATCAGGACATGGGAGAGGATGTGTGACTGAGCTTCTGCTCTCCACCTCTTCCAATCAGGACATGGGAGAAGATTTGTGACGGAGCTTCTGCTCTCCACCTCTTCCAATCAGGACATGGGAGAAGATTTGTGACGGAGCTTCTGCTCTCCTTCCCTTCCAATCAGGAAATGGGAGAGGTTGTGTGACTGAGCTTCTGCTCTCCTTCCCTTCCAATCAGGAAATGGGATAGTATGTGTGACTGAGCTTCTGGTCTCCACCTCTTCTAGTCAGGACATGGGAGAAGATTTGTGACTGAGCTTCTGGTCTCCTTCCCTTCCAATCAGGAAATGGGATAGGATGTGTGACTGAGCTTCTGGTCTCCACCTCTTCTAGTCAGGACATGGGAGAAGATTTGTGACTGAGCTTCTGGTCTCCTTCCCTTCCAATCAGGAAATGGGAGACGATGTGTGACTGAGCTTCTGCTCTCCTTCCCTTCCAATCAGGACATGGGAGAAGATATGTGACTAAGCTTCTGGTCTCCATCCCTTCCAATCAGGACATGGGAGAGGATGTGTGACTGAGCTTCTGCTCTCATTCCCTTCCAATCAGGACATGGGAGAAGATATGTGACTAAGCTTCTGGTCTCCATCCCTTCCAATCAGGACATGGGAGAGGATGTGTGACTCAGCTTCTGCTCTCCTTCCCTTCCAATCAGGACATGGGAGAGGATGTGTGACTGAGCTTCTGCTCTCCTTCCCTTCCAATCAGGACATGGGAGAGGATGTGTGACTGAGCTTCTGGTCTCCATCCCTTCCAATAAGGACATGGGAGAGGATGTGTGACTGAGCTTCTGGTCTCCATCCCTTCCAATCAGGACATGGGAGAGAATGTGTGACTGAGCTTCTGGTCTCCATCCCTTCCAATCAGGACATGGGAGAGGATGTGTGACTGAGCTTCTGGTCTCCATCCCTTCCAATCAGGACATGGGAGAGGATGTGTGACTGAGCTTCTGGTCTCCATCCCTTCCAATCAGGACATGGGAGAGGATGTGTGACTGAGCTTCTGGTCTCCATCCCTTCCAATCAGGGCATTATTTGTGAATTGTCCCCATCTCTTCTACTCAGGAGATGGGAGGGATGTGAGACTGACCCAGCGAATCAAAGCATTCAAGGCACATAATCATAGAACAGTCAGGCATGTGTCAATTTTGCTAAGAAATAAACATGGTAGACTTCACACCCCTCTCACTATAGGCTTCCTTTAATACAAACTAATGACAGTCAATACAGTTGAACTAAAGAGAAATGTTCCGGGTGCTCCAACAGTACCAAAGCACAGTAAAGCTGAAGTGATGGTAGTATGAAGGCCAACATCTAAAAGGAAATGTAGAGGCAAAAAAAGTTAGATACTCACCTATGGACAAGGAAAGCTCTAGATGCTATAGAGCCTTCCCTGTCCCCCTTGTTCCAGAGCAGTCGTTCCAGTAGTATGT
The DNA here is from genome assembly GCF_040937935.1 of Hyperolius riggenbachi. Lineage (NCBI taxonomy): Eukaryota > Metazoa > Chordata > Amphibia > Anura > Hyperoliidae > Hyperolius > Hyperolius riggenbachi. The sequence continues at coordinate 99,479,558 of NC_090648.1, forward strand.
ACAGAAGGATCCGCAACCAAGCAGAGGTGGAAACGCTGTTTTTTTATTTTTATTCAAAAATTCCACATGACAGATGCAATAAAATCACAAGGTTTAACGGACGCGTGTCGGGCTTACAATCTGCCCTTAGTCATAGTTTTTAACTATGACTAAGGGCAGATTGTAAGCCCGACACGCGTCAGTTGAACCTTGCGATTTTATTGCATCTGTCATGTGGAGTTTTTAACTATGACTAAGGGCAGATTGTAAGCCCGACACGCGTCAGTTGAACCTTGCGATTTTATTGCATCTGTCATGTGGAGTTTTTAACTATGACTAAGGGCAGATTGTAAGCCCGACACGCGTCAGTTGAACCTTGTGATTTTATTGCATCTGTCATGTGGAATTTTTGAATAAAAAAAACAGCGTTTCCACCCCTGCTTGGTTGCGGATCCTTCTGTACATACTTATGGATTGGCCTGGCTTCCCAGATTCTGCACCCTTTGGTTAAACTGGCAGGGGGTCTGAGCGTTTCTGCCTTCCTGGATTCGTTCCAGTAGTGATGATCGTAATCTGTAAGTTACGATTATGCAAAATTATGCGTAAACTACGCGTAAATTCATGCGTAATTACGAATAAGAACAGTTCACTACGAAATTCATTACGCTGGTCCCCGAAATTTCGCATTACGATTAAAATGCGTAATTGCGTATTACGATGCGTAATTACGCATGGGCATAATTTATGCTCATCACTAATCGTGAGCACTCGGCCAGTTTGTTTAATACACGTCTGTGAGCTCTCGGGAGGCTTCAGAATCACTCATGTCCCTGAGTGCTTCCGAAGAAGAGCAGCTTCGTACGGCGTATGCAGGAGTGCGCTTGTGCACACTCGCCCATGCACAGTGCCGAGCCGCCCATCTTCGCAAGCATTCGAGTACACGAGTGCTTCTGAAGCTTCCAGAGGCGGCAAATTAGATGGGGTGACGGCCATGGAACGAGGGGTACAAGAGAGGCCAGGGAAGGCTCTATAGCAGTGATGGCTAACCTTGGCACTCCAGCTGTGACAAAACTACAAATCCCATCATGCCTCTGCCTCCCAGAGTTATGCTTAGAGCTGTAAGAGTATTGCAATGCCTCATGGGACTTGTAGTTCCACCACAGCTGGAGTGCCAAGGTTAGCCATCACTGCTCTATAGCATCCAGAGCCTTCCCTCTCCATAGTTAAGTATCTGACCTTTTTTTGCCTTTACATTTACTTTAATTCCTTTTTAAATATAGAGTCACATGTGGAACAATCAAGCAACCAATAGAGTAAACACAGAGTCAGGTCTCTTGTAATGTATGCATGTTCTGAGTCAGTAAAGCTCTAAAAGGCAAGGGGATCACCCTGACAGCCATGTTATGAAAAGGTAACAAAAAACCATGCCGGTCTCCACACTGATGACACATATGTGTTGCTTTGTGAACAATCCCAGCTGCCCAGCAGCCCCGCCTTTATCCTGGATATATACTCACATTCTTGTTTGAAGGTGAAATACTCTGTTAAGTGTCGGCACTCGTGGTTCCCTCGCAGCAGGAATAGGGTTTTAGGGTGGATGATTTTCAAGCTCCAGAGGTAAAGGACACACTATATGGAGAGAAAAATCAACAAAAATGTTTTACAAGTGATCAGCACAATAACAACACTTGTCAGCCTTTCATTTTACCTACAGCCAATGATGTACTTAGAAAATAAAAAGGTAAAAACCATCTGGCTGCTACAGCTATCTCCTTAAAGGACAACTGAAGCGAGAGGGTTACGGAAGCTGACATGTTTATTTCCTTTTTAACAATACAAGTTGTCTGGCTGTCCTGCTGACCCTCTGCCTCTTATGCTGGATACACACCATGCGTTTCCGCGTCGAATGCGTCCGTCGATACGCATCGATTCGATTATTTCCGAGCATTTCCGAACGCATTTCGATGATTTTTAGGTCGATTGCCATGTAAAGTATGGCAAATCGACCTAACGATCCATCGAAGCTTGAATCTGACATGTCGAAAATAATCGAATCGATGCGTATCGACGGACACATCGAACGCGGAAACGCATGGTGTGTATCCAGCATTACTCTAGGAATACACGGTTCGTTTCTGGTACTCGATTCTTTTATCTTCCGCTCATTTTTCTTCTCTTTTTCCATTCACTTCTATCCGGAATCGAGCGGCGAAACGGTCGAACGGGAGGTCGGACATGTCGGAAATTATCTATTGAGCCATCTAAATGACTCAAAAATAAACCGTGTATTCCCAGTATAATACTTTTAGTCAAAGCCCCTAAACAAGCATGCAGCAGATCAGGGGTTTGTGACATAATTGTCAGATCTGACAAGATTAGCTGCATGCTTGTTTCTGGTGGGATCCAGACACTACTAAAGGCAAATAGATCAGCAGGGCTGCCAGGCAACTGGTATTGTTTACAGTGAAATAAATATGGCAGCCTCCATATTCTTCTGACTTCACACACATACTAACACACATACTGTAAATGTAGTTATCAGTTTACCTCTAAATTAAAATGACTAAATTAGAGCTTTATGTAGGCAGGGCCGGATTTAGGCCATGGCCCCACAGGAGCAAGGGCACCAAAGCAGCTGACTAAACTGGTGCAGCATTGGCAATCTTGCAAATGCTGCATGCAAGGAGATCAGGCGAGCGCTTGATCACCCTGCTGCCAGCCACCAGTGCAGCTGCCACCTTGCTCTCTGTGCACGTTTGTGTTGGTGTGAGCAGCTATGGACTTGGGCAGCATTGGAGACTGAAGGAAAGAGGAAGCTTCTGCACTGAATACAAGCAGAGAAGTGAGTGACACTGATGGCTGCTGGGGTGTGGAGGCGAGCTGTACTGAGAGGGGGAGTGGGAAAGGGAGGGATTAAGGGAGTCATCAGGCTATCTATACGGGAGGGGGGTCATCAGGCTACTTATACTAGAGGGAAAGAGGGGATGGGTCATCTGGCTACCTATACTGGAGGGGGGGGGGGGTCATCAGGCTACCTATACTAGAGGAAAGAGGGGGTTCATCCGGCAATCTATACTGTAGGGAACGTGATAGGGGTCATCTCGCTAGCTATACTGAAAGGGGGCGGCTGGTGACATTGGCCTTGGGCGGTAAAGAGTACAACACATATATCAGAGGTTGGCGCTCACAATGCCACCTACCCTCCCACCTTACCCGGGACGCTATAGGAGGGCAAAGCTGATCGAGTGCGCGGCGGTCGGAAGTCCACCAGAGGCGAAGGGAGACCCAAGCGAGCCGGCCACCCTGGCGGGGGAGAGCCCGCAGGATAAATTACTCTGTGCGAATTATCACTGTGGAAATTGTAAGTGCAACTGATTTTAAAATTTTAATTAAAGTGACAGTATTACGCTATGTGGAGTATTTTTATTGAGGTACATTGAGGAGGATATAGAACATATTGGATTTTCGGAAGTCGGGTGGATCTTGCCAGAAGGGGTGAGGGACGACCCTGTGACTATCCCAAAGTGTCATTTGACCTATCAGCAGGTCTAAGCATCTGGTGAGTGTATCTCACAGAGGTGTGGTGACGGGCTATTGTCTTTTGGAATCTTGAATCTGCTAGCAACTTAAGAAATGATCCCTGATTGAACACTGATTGTGATAGGACTCTATTACACACACAGATTGTTGATGTTGGAACTGGAATTGATTTAAATCTTAGCCGATTTTATAACTGCCAAGTGGACATTGAGCATATGTTTGGTTTCTAAAGGGGAAACATTGCTTTTTATTGAATTAAGGTGGGAGGGTAGGTGGCATTGTGAGCGCCAACCTCTGATATATGTGTTAACTACTATTGCAAACAGAGGGGCGAGCCAGTGCGGGTTGATTCATTGTGTTCCCAAGTCAGCGCGAAGTGTGTAACTTTTAGGTAAAGAGTACAAATCCGGCCCTGTATGTAGGCTGTCTGTATACAGAGATCTGACCACTACAGTTTATATAGCAGAAGTAATAATTTAATAGCAATGTCATTTTCTATCTAACCAAATAAGCTAGACAGGAATCCGGGTTCATTCATCCAGAGCAGAGCTTCTGCAAGTTAAGGTGGGCCTTCCAACATCATTGTCCATCACCACCAGAAGATCTCTTTTCTCCTAGAATCTCTGGGTAGGCTTGAGATGCCATTACTGCTGTTTACAGAAGTCAGTGTGAATTGGAGGGCAAATGCTGCAGTGACCAGATCTCTTTATAAGGATATCCTAGGTAGGGGGCATCCTGCATTTGCTAGGGTCGCCTTCTCCCATGAAGATATCACTTTAATGATGGGAATACACCATGAGTTTTTTTGGCAGAGAGATGGCTCGATAGATAATTTCCAACAGGTACGATCTGATTTCTCATCAATTTTCTCATAGAAGTGAATAGAAATCGATCAGAAAAATGAGCGGAAAATTGACAGTAAATCTGCTGAAAAAACTCATTGTGAATTCCCCGCATAAGTCATGATAGCTCAGCCTCGTGGCCTGCTGTTATTCACTCTCTCCATCCCACCACCACCGGTTAGACAGTGTAATCAAGGCGAGGCAAGGAGAATGATGTGCTGAGGCTTCAGAAGGAAAAAGTGGCCTCACACCAGCGCATAGAAAGACAGAGGGGTATTTGAACTGGGAGAGCAGCAGGAAGGCAAGGGATGTAGTACAGATGCGGCTTTCTGTCACCTTCCACTGATCTGGCCCACTAATTACCACGGAGTCAATGCCGCATCAGAGACGGCCAGCCACAAATGCAGTGTAGATTCTTACTTCTGTGGCCCCAAGTGGGTTAAAGAGACTATAAAGTCAAAACTAAAGAGGTTGTGCATGCGGTTCTTCAATAAAGTAATCCCGACTTCGGGGGTGTGAGAAGTGTAACTCACTCTCGGAATTCCCCTGCGCACCCACTTTTGGTGCTAAGCTCCGCCTCCTTACAGTGGAGTGCTGCAGCATTCTCAGTATCAGAGATACAGAGCGCCACAGAAACGCCGCACACTCGGCTGTGGGTGGGCGGGGCTAAGAGCACAGGCGGACTCAGAGGGTCAGTTACACTTCATTCACCCCCAAGTTTGTATCACTTTTTTTGAAGAATCACATGCATAACATCTTTAGTTTTGACTTTATAGTCTCTTTAAAGGATTACTATACTTACACACTTAAAGGATACCCAAACTGAAATGTGACATAATGAGATAGACATGTGTATGTACAGTGCCCATCACACAAATAACTATGCTTTGTTCCTTTTTTTCTTTCTCTGCCTGAAAGAGTTAAATATAAGGTATGTAAGTGGCTGACTCAGACAGGAAGTGACTACAGTGTGACCCTCGCTGATAAGAAATTTCCCTTTTTTATCTCTTTCTTGCTCTCAGAAGCCATTTTCTGCTAGGAAAGTGTTTTATAGTTGGAATTTCTTATCAGTGAGGGTCACACTGTAGTCACTTCCTGTCTGAGTCAGGACTGAGTCAGCTACTTACATACCTGATATTTAACTCTTTCAGGCAGAGAAAGAAAAAAAGGAACACAGCATAGTTATTTGTGTGCTAGGCACTGTACATACACATGTCTATCTCATTATGGCACATTTCAGTTCGGGTATCCTTTAACCCTCCTGGCAGTCTATTAAAAAACGCCAGGGGGCAGCAGAGCAGTTCTTTTTTTTTTTCTTTTTAAATGATGTAGCATGCCCAGGGCTCGCTACACGATAGCTGCTGTGCAGCGGCATCCCCCCACCCTCTTTGATCGCCTCCGGCGATCTCCGATCAGGAAATCCCTTTCAAAGAACGGGATTTCCTGGAGGGCTTCCCCCATGGCGACGGGCGGCATGACATCGCCGACGTCATTGGGAGTCCCGATCTACCCCTCAGTGCTGCCTGGCACTGATTGGCCAGGCAGCGCACGGGGTCTGGCAGGCGCGGAGAGCGGCGGCTAATCGGCGCGGAGTGGCGGCGATCAGAGTGCACATGCAGCTAGCAAAGTGCTAGCTGCGTTTTGCATAAAAAAAAAAAAGTATGCAAATTGGCCCAGCAGGGCCTGAGAAATCCTCCTGCGCGGCATAGCCCGAGCTCAGCACAGGCTTACCGCCAGGGAGGTTAAAGGACAACAGGAGTGAGAGGGATATAGAGGCTGCCATATTTATTTCCTCTTAAGCAACACCAGTTGCCTAGCAGCCCTGCTGATCTATTTGGCTGCAGTAGTGTCTGAATAGCACCAGAAACAAGCATGCAGCTAATCTTGTCAGATCTGATGATAATGTCAGAAACACCTGATCTGCTGCATGCTTGTTCAGGGGCTATGGCTCAAAGTATTAGAGGCAGGGGATCAGCAGGACAGCCAGGCAATATGCATTGTTTAAAAGGAAAAAAAATATGGCAGCCTCCATATCCTTCTCAGGCCAGTTGTCCTTTCAATGTAGTTTTCAGTTTACCTCTAAATAAAAAAAAACTAAATGGGATCTCTATGTAGGATGTCTGTATACTGTAGAGATCTGACCACTTCTGCTTGCACCTTGCAAATTCCCGCTGGCAGTAAATAATTGCTATTTGTAATTTCTGCATAGTCGCTGGTAAGTAACTATGGGGTTGATTCACTATCATTATAGCTCTCCTGTGCCTTATCAGAGTTGCCATGTCTTATCAGAGTTGGCATGCCTTAGAGTAGCATAGCAAGCGCTACAAACTTACGCCTGCTAATTGGCAATGACAAAAGCTCCACTCATCCTGCCCTGAGCCCCTGCGGGTCCAATCACTTTAAAGGACATTATCCCTGCACTTTGATTGTCCCAATAGGCAGCGTATTGGGCCAATCAAAATGCGGGGATAATGTCCTTTAAAAGGAGTTATCAGCCGCCGCCGTCCCGGTCTCCGCCGCTGTCAATCATGCCCACGTTGTACGCGGCTTACGTACGCCGCATACAACGTGGGCTTGATTGACAGCGGCGGTTCGTGCAGGCGCAGTGCGGACGACCTCGGGGTCGGCTTTCGCACAGAGTATGGAGACCGGGACTGCGGCGGGGAGCCCAGGATGGGGAGCGATCAGCGTGGGACTAGGCTACTGGGGGCTGGAGAAAGCCCCAGGTGAGTAAAGCTCATTTTTCTTATTTTAGCTGATAACTCCTTTAAAGTGATTGGACCCGCAGGGCACTCAGGGCAAGACGAGTGGAGCTCTCGTCATTGCCAATTAGGCAAAAGTTCGTAGCGCTCGCTATGCTACTCTAACAAGGCACGCAAACTCTGATAAGGTACGCTAGGCGTGCAGTAAGGGGAGCTATAGTGATAGTGAATCAACCCTTACAAATTTTCAGTGTGTTTCTTTTCCTTTACATTTTTTACAAGTGTTTGTCTTGATAAGCAACACTGTGACATGAAAAGCAACAGTGTTTGTATCCCAGTACAGACTGGGAAAAGGGAATGTGACACATTAATACAGTGCCTTCAGCTTCCAATCTAGGTTTACATACTGGTACTTGTCTGTGATTCCCAATATTTGGTCCCATCTACACTGTGTTGTGGTAAAACCCAGTGGTACAAGAGAAGAGGTGTTCTGGATAATCTGGGATCCCAGCAACACTTTTGTATGCAAAAAACCAAGGCCAGGCTCCACCAGTTCCAAAAATGCAAAACTTTTATTGTAGTCAAAAACTAGTTTTATGCAGGCATGAGTGACAAGCGCTTGTTTTTGACGACAATAAAAGTTTTGCATTTTTGGAACTGGTTGAGCACTACCTTGTTTTTTTGCATCCATGTGGCAGTAGCTCCCAAGCTTGCGAGAGCGTTCCATTTCCAATAAGGGCGAATTCATAGTGCTACGTTGCATTACGCACGTGTTATAATGAGTGTGAACTGCAATGGAGACTGTACAGTGACTTCAATTCATCAAAGGCTGTTCGATAAAAAAAAACAAGGCCTTAAAATACCGCGTTTGGTATTTTAGACTTTTTTCCTTTGCTAATTCATCAAGATTTTCAGAGGTGCGCCCATTGACAAAAACCTGTTAGTAACAGCAGAAGGGTCTCTGTTGTTACATGCTGTTCTCTGTGCAAAGACAGCATTACAATAGTAAGAGCCATCCCAACATCTCTTTAGATGTGCATGTTTTGTTATACTGTTTCTTATACTGCCTCTGTTGCTCTGACTCTGTCCATTAGTTCTCCTTAACATTGTATTTAGTGGCCATAGCTTAGAAAAACTTCCAGGACAGGGGGGGGGGGATATAATAGCTAGACCCTCCAGAGAAGCCTTCACAACCTATCAGTGGGACTTGCAGGAGACAGGGGCTGTTTTTATTGGGCCCCTGCTCCTGTCAATCATTGGGATATCCACATGGAAGGCATTCAAAGCTGGTTTTCGCAACCTCAGAACAGCCGGTAATGATCGAACATGATGCTGGGCTTTACCGCATGCTGTAACCTTCATGAATTGATATTTACTGACATGTGTTGAGGTAATTACCGCACAAGTTGGTAATTTACCTCACTGCTCAGGAATTTCCGCTTTCCATGTGGCAACACCCTTGATGAATTGACATTTTTCTAAGTGCTCAGTAACGTCAGCTGTTTTCTGCATTACTGAATGCTTGGTGAATTGAGGCCACAGACTTTAAAACAAAGTCTGCATGCAGCGAGTTAGAATAACGCGATCCATTACAGTACTGTATTGTAAACAGGCCCATAGAATTGTATGGGGAGTGAGTGAGTGAGTGAGTGAGTGAGTGTGTGTGTGTGGAAAGCTGGTGACATATGCTGCCTTGTCAAGCAAACCAAGCAGATTAGAAAGGTCCCAGTTGCGTAATGCAGATGTGCATTGCACTTACCTCTATACTGAAGTATCCTCGATCCACATAATCCCCCAAGAAGAGGTAGCGTGTGGTGTGTGGAGAACCGCCAACCTCAAACAGCTTCATGAGATCAAAGAACTGTCCATGAATATCTCCGCAGACTGGATAAAAATCGTGAAGAAAACAGTTACTGGGGCAATGTATGAAACATATTTATAAACTATAAAGAAAAGAAGAAAGCAGTACTGCAGAAATGACTGAACAAAATGACAGGCTTGCCTGTGATGGGGGCTTCCACTTCCAGCATAGTCTTCTCATGTCGTAAAATGGCGGCTCCCTCACGTATGATACGTAAAGCCACCTCTTCTTCCAGTCTCCCCTCCTTAATCAGGTGATTCTTTAGTGTTTCCAGCTGAGGGCGTCCTTCCACAAAAACCTCATTCATGCTCAGCCGCCGCGTGGGTGGGAAAGGGACGGCTGCAAATTAAAAAGAAAAGGAATCACGGTCACAGAGAGGAGAGGGGATCAAGGTGTGATGTGTGAAGAGCCAAAGATCAAAGCACCTAAGGCTGTTGTCTATCTAGTAGTACGCTGCTACGGCTTTCTAAAGGTCATCAATTCTAGTGTGTGTCCAAACTGCAAGACTTAAGCCTGGTACACGCCTTCAACTTTGGTTGGCCAATCACTGGCCAATATTAACTCCTCCATGTAGAATGAAAGCTTATCTACACCATCTGCTCATGGTATTCAAAATCTGTTGGACCTTATACTACATGGAGGTGGTAAAAGTGGTCAGCAATTGGCCAATCAAAGTTTAAGGTGTGTACCAGCCTTTAGGCTGTGTTTCCACTTGCGCCGGATCATGTGCGGCCAGTGGGAGTGGACAGTGTAGTGTCCACTCTGATACCGCTGGAGCCTGGAGCAGATGCATTACCACCATAGGCTATATGGGGAAATAATCTGCACTTCCAGGATTATTGAAGACTGTGCAGAAGTGCTGCCCACTTACTGCAACAGATCCAATAGATTCTATTTTATAAAATGGGAGCCATTCACTCTCAGTTTAGGGATGAGTGAAGAAAGGACAAAAAAATGTCCATTCTCAGCTGAAGTTGAAACACAGCCTTATGGTATGTACACACATTATACAAAAGTCACTGGAAATGTCAGACGAATGACCGAGTTTGAGAAAAAAGTAGATGAACAACAATGACAAGCATTTTGCCCTATCCATCCTGCAGATGAACGCAGAAGACTGTTGTGCAGATGAGTGAAATGTTGTTCAGTGACAATGTTTTACTGCATGCACGCATTACATGCGAAACGTCCCTTCAGCTTGCATGCCCAGTAATTAAATGACTTGGTCGTTTGCAAGGTCAAGGTCAGTGGGCAAGGTCGGTGAAAAGACTCATTTGTCTTTGTCAGGGGTGAAGTCCTTTCTGCGACATTACTCGTGTTTGTTTCCAGCAACATTTGTATAGCGTGTGCACGGACCTTGAAATGCATGACTGACCCTGATAGACACGCAGATACAGAGTTTGCGGGAAAGCGGTGCTGGACGGGATTTCCCTAATCCCCTGTCAAAAATACCAATTTCTTTCCTGCAGAGTCTCACGGTAGTAACGTCACTTCCTGCAGAGAATGCTCTGGAGAGATGAAGTGTCGACCTTCTCTCCATATATTTGGATTTAAACACATATCTAAAAATAAATTATGTGAAACCTTTTCATGGAGATGATTTCTAACAATTGCCAGCTTGTCCAAATGAAAGCAGGCTGTCTCAACAAGTTTAATCTGAACGCAAATTCACTGCAAGATGCTGAAACCGCAAGCCCCAGAATTTCATCAAGGGACCTACAGGTAGCTCTCGCCTCTACTGATATCAAAGTGCATTGGTCTAAAATTAGAAAGAAGCAGCAAAAATTAGATCTACGTGGGATGTGTGCCAGGAGGAAACCTTCGCTGTCCAGAGAGATCATCAGGGCAAGACTAAAGTTTTGCTCAAGAACACCTAGGCGAAGGCTCATGGAACAGTGTGCTCTGGACGGACAAGGCAAACAAAAGATTTTCTGTAACAGTTCCAGAAATGTTTAGTGGAAATCAAACACAGCTTTTGACCAGAAGAAACTAAACACCACCTATAAAGCTATGTACACACTTCAGATATTCATCTAAACCAATCAGGAAGGCTTGTTTCAGCTGAGGAAAATGTGTGTACAGGCGTCCCAGATGTTGCTGGCCTCCTTGTTAGTGCTCTGGGGAGAGTGATCGCTCTTGCCCCTAAAGGCCATACACACCAGATGAAACTCGTCCAAGGCAGCCCGATAATGACTGCCTATGCTGAGAATCCAGCATGTATGTGGCAGCCTCAAATGTCCACGACCCATTCTGGTTGATCAATTCATCTGAGCAATGGGGAATAGCTATGTTCTTGCCACCTACCCCACCCACGCATGATGTCACTCCTGCACCAGATTGGATTGAGCAATGGTCCTGTGTGCATATAAGTGACAGGACTATTGCCCAATCCAGAGCTGCCTGCATGCGATTATGGCGCTGCTATTGGCGCCGAAGGTGGTTCAGGTGGGCTTACCGAAAGCCCCTACGTTGTATGCTCAGGTTGACAGGCAGCATTTTGGGCCGATAAAAATGTATTAAAGCCACTACACATCTCGCGCTAGAAGGAGCGGCCGTACTTTAAAGGGAGTGCGCGTAACTTTAGGAGCGCACGCTACGCAGCATTACAGTGCATAGCGTGCCCTGGGGATTTTTGTCAACTAGTGCTGCTCAATTTAAGTTGCTTTAGCAGCGCAGCTAAATGAATCAACCCCTATGGCTTTTTCCTTAGGAGCATGTGTGACACTATGGCATTAGAAGCAGCGATGCTTGCATGTGGGCCCATAATACATGAGGGTCTGTTGTGTGGGGGTAAAGCTGCCACATTTATAACAGTACCTACAGCATGTGTCCCAGATTCACATACTTCTATGTTATGCCCCTTATTTGACCACACCCACATAGCTTGTTTTTGCCTTGGCATGCCACCACACAACCACCCTCTTCTTTAATGTCCAAAGGTGCCAGAGGCCTTCTAGGATCCTTGCTATACCTATGCTCTGCATGATCCTAAACTTGGCTCACACCCTAGTCCTCACCCCAGACATCTATAGTGACTAACGGCATCAGTTCAAGCATTTCCATTCCCTGGTAGCCGGTTAGGCCGGTTTACCACTTGACGCCAGCACTTGTACTCAGCGATTACATATACCCCTCTATCTGTAATATGCACAGCTATGGGGATGCGGATGTGCTGTCTGAAATTCTGAAGCAGTACTTCGCCTTTTTTTCCCGTACGTGAATTCGGAAGCATAATTCACAAAAGACTGCGATTACACTTCCAGATTTATGTGCAGGAGATTGCGCAAAATCACCCCAAGTGGTAACAGGATTTTACACAAATGAGTAACTGTCGCATAGGCTGTCAGAGGAGACTGACTCTGATTCAGTTATCAGAGGAGTCTGACTCTGATTCAGTTCATTTTTCTTCAATTCAGAGCAGCCTACCTCCTTTCTTCTCTGGATTCAGCTGCTGAGCGGGTCAATCAGGTATATTCATGTGACAACCAAAGTTGGAAGAACAAAAGGTGCTAGATTACCTTTACCGGCCGTCCTTAGCTACTCTAGCTCGCTTTAACATAGCAAATAGCTCCGGCAATCCGCATTTCACTTATAGGGTAGCGCACACTGACCCCTGACCATTAGTATCGGTAATAAATGCACATGGCAATTTTACCACTACTATGTGCATCAGGCCCCATATTTCTACATGAGTAGGGAGGACTTTGTAGTTCACAAGTAGTAAGTGAGAGCAAATGCAAAACCTCAGCTCAGCCAACAGGAAATTAGAGTGTGGAGACGTCTTAAGCCTGTATGAATAGATGCACAGTTGCAGGCAGGCAAAGCTATTTAAATGACTTTCAAAAACTGAAAAGTTTATTCCCCAAAACAATTTACTTAGGATTTACACTAACATGATCGTTTTCAACATTTGCCCTGCTGAACTAGGTACATATGCTAACTTCGGCCAAAGCTGCTGTTAAGGACCACTTCAGGCAAGAATCTAGTGTGTGTAAGGGAGTCCCCGATGTCTTCTAAATATCTAGCATGCCGGATCTTTAGCAATGTCCGACCAACCCCAGCGCATTGTTCTCCTTCTTCGCCTGCCGGAAGCCGTTATGTCATGCACTGATTGTCATCTCTCCGCCCCCTTCCATAGCAAAAGATCTGTTAGCCCATAGGCTAGTGACGCGTGTGCACAGAACTCCGCCCCGAACTGACACCCAAGGGATCGAGTCCTAATCCTTGCAAGCAACAGTCCTCGTATGTATGAGCTTTACAACATGGAGCAATGTTTCCTATAACAAAAGGAAAAGAGACTCTTTATCTATATAGGAAACAGATTATGACAAAAAAAAAGGCAGAAATGCTTTGTCTTCTTAGCTATACAGTGTTTAGCATTACACAAAAACATAAGTAAATATTTAGTCTTTGCTTTTGCTGGACAAAACATGTGCCCGTGTTGAAACGTGAGCTGCGTATGCGACAACCCAAAGGGTTTCAATGCAAACCATTATATTATACTTTGCTGGTAATAAGCAAGGGACAAATGTTGCTGTAATAAGGAAGGGAAAACAATCCAATACTATAAGCAATCCAAGCTGCTCACACACACAAAGTTGCATCCATAACTCAGACAAAGGCACACACACAGTGCCCGCGAGTGCTGAAGAACACAGCATTCCCAAATATAGGGTCTGTCTGTGCAGTTTCTGTGGCAATGCCAAGGGGCTGTCAGTGTGTGAGGAGCAGGGTGCTAATTACATGGCAGGGAGAGAATCAGCCCCCACAAGACATGGCTGCCCGCACTGCACCAGTGTATGTGTGTGGGATAGAGGAGTGTACATCCCTGGAGAAATACAGGAACATGCAGCATAACCCTTTCACTGCCATATGCTGCAGACAATAGTACCATCTGATCCAGGCTAATGCTGCACTGCACAATTCCTCATGGGATTCTACACACAGGCTGCTATTCCTGCTAGCAGAGATCCACAATCTAAGTGTGTGCTAAATGGGCTCCTGTGGAGGATTTCTGGACTGCTCGGGCATCTCAGATGTAGGTTAAGCACTGGCATCAGGTGACTGCAAGCCAATCCGGCGATTTGTAAGCAGGCTGGGCAAAGGTCTGATGTAGGTGTGGATGTACCAAATTCCCTGGTCTGTGTCTGACCAGAGGGGGAAAAAAAACACATTACCGAGCCAATTGCTACCGTTTCCTTCAAGACAGGCCAAAGCCAGCGCTACTCAAGCTCTCCCATTTCATACACAGCAATTATGCATGTACAGACAAGGCTAGTGTACATGTTCACAGCTCACTCAGCTACGGGCCAATTGTTATGGAGACACTAATCTGTGGTAAGGAAAATTTACATAAATGTCTAATTGGGAACTGAATGTTCCTTTAGACTTTACATTCGTGGAAACCCTTAAAGAGAACCCGAGGTGTGTTTAAAGAATGTTATCTGCATACAGAGGCTGGATCTGCCTATACAGCCCAGCCTCTGTTGCTATCCCAAACCCCACTAAGGTCCCCCTGCACTCTGCAATCCCTCATAAATCACAGCCATGCTGTGAGCCTGTGTTTACATCTGTAGTGTCAGTCTCAGCTGCTCCCCCGCCTCCTGCATAGCTCCGGTCCCTGCCCCCATCCCTTCCCTCCAATCAGCAGGGAGGGAAGGGATGCAGGCGGGGACTGGTGTTCTGCACGAGGCGGGGAGAGCAGCAGACTGACACAATAGAGATAAACACAGCCAGCTCTGACAAGCTGTTTGTCAGCGGCGTGGCTGTGATTTATGAGGGATTGCAGAGTGCAGGGGGACCTTAGGGGGGTTTGGGATAGCAACAGAGGCTGGGCTGTATAGGCAGATCCAGCCACTGTATGCAGATAATATTCTTCAAACCCACCTCGGGTTCTCTTTAATGCTGAAAATTCCAGGCAAAATGTTTCAGCTTGAATAGAGTGGTAAGAACTTTTATATTCTGTTCTGTGTCCTCATCTGTGGGACTGTTCATCACTTCCTGCGCAGAAAGGAAGTGGTACAATCGCTCCAAAAATGACATACAACAAAACATCTTTTGTGAAGCGGGGAAGAATTAGAATCCCCAACTGAGTTTCCATCACCACCCCCTTTTTTCCCAGTCCCCCCAGACCAGTTTTAAATTACAAATACAATTCTCTATGCAAGTCCCAAGATAAAAAATTTTTCCAGAGGGGAACAAGACAACAATACTATTATAATGATTATTTATGGTATATACTGCCAACATATTCTGCAGTGCTGTACAGAGTATATATTGTCTTGTTACTTAACTGTCCCTTTAGAACAGGGGTCAGGAACCTTTTCAGCTGAGAGAGCCATAAACGCCACATATTTTAAAATCTATTTCTGTGAGAGCCATACAATAGGTTTCAAACTGGGACAGTAGGGCTCACGTCCCTGTTGCCATGGTGATGTGTATACAGTTGATTCGCTGGGCAGCGACAGTGTCAGACACGTCTTCAGCTTCTCTTGGGTTTCAGCGACATCAGCAAATTACCTGAGAGCGATAGGAGAAATACCGACTAACAGCTTGTACAATTAGCTAGCTGACTTGGGGGTTGATTCACTTTGTAGGACGAGATCGCCGCACTTTGGCCCAATAGGCCGACTGTCACAGGCAGCCTATTGGGCCTAAGTCCGGGGATGTCGTCCTACAAAGTCACTGGACCTGACAGGGTCCAGAGTGGGTGAATTTCGTTTTGGAGGAAGCGCGAGTAAGTTAGTAGTGCATGCAACAGCAGTAGCGTGCACTACTTTAAAAATGTTACTTGAGCTGTCACACTAAGCCACCGTTTCAAAAGGTTTCTAAAACCTTCCAAAGCAATTCAAAACTATAAATCTTTCAGCTACATACATACATACAATCGTAATTCCATCACCCAAAATGATCATGGGTGTGGAAAGCTGGGCAAGCTGGAGGCAGAAGGAGCATGAAAGCAAAGCTCCATACCTTTAATTTGCAGAAAGCAGCACAAAAGGATCTCTGCTTGACTTCTAATCTAATATCCAATGGGACACTGGCTGAATTATCCCAAATACCTTCCGTTGTAAAAAGGCAAACTTTTGTTTTGCCTAACATTTTAGTTAGAGGGCCTTTTGGTCCTTTGTGACCCCTTACACACTCCTAGGAGCTCTGGTTCACCATGAGCTTGCTGGGTAATCTGTAACAATGTGGTAAATGATTAATATCAGATACATAATATTTGTTATATACATGTGCTATATGTATGTCCAGCATTAGCTACCTTGCTGTCCTCTGAGGAACTCTGTTGTACTGTTTCATTTCCACTGCTAGCAGTCTGTGGCTGTGCACGCTACAGCTGTGCTATTTTGCAGCTTTCCCTGACTACTATTACCAGCCAAAACAACATGCTCATATCTATGATCTGTTAGGGCACAGACAGGAACAGAATGGATTACAGAGAAGACTGATCAGGCTGATATGTACAGAACAGATCACAGATATACAATTCCTGCAGCACTTGCTCCATCTCTTTATGCATAGTAGAGTAGGTTTGTCACATAATTGTGTTTTTACGACTAACAATATGAACAAATTTTACTTAGTGTATGCATACGTATGTGGTTATTATGGGACTGTGCATCTATTGTAATAAGCTGTGATCAACAGTAGATAGATAGCAAAAAGTCAGACGTCAGTTTTCAGGTTTAGGCACCCTGGTTGCCTGGTTCCATAAACTCCTCAGGTCTGATTATAAGCTTCTAAGGCCCAGTTCACACAGATGCTTGCCGGGCAGTAAACAGCAGCGTTAAAGTGCTGCCTGTTCAAATGAATGGGCAGCAACGTCACTGCTTTTACTATTGTTTCTGAAAACGCTGCATTTTGATCTCTATTTTTCTTGTTGTTTGAAGCAACCCTGGAAGGTATCGGTTGCTTCTAGGGTCCTTTAACACCACCCCTCTGTGTACCCCTGCAGGGGTGAAAAACACTGATTGCCACCGAAAGCTGTCAAATGCTTTTCTGTACGCTTGCAAAAAAGCATGTGATTGAGACGCTGCAGGACATCCGTGTGAACCGCGCCTTAAAGTGAACCTGAGATGGGCACACAAAAATATTTTATACTTACCCCGGGGCTTTCTCCAGCCTCATGAGCACTGATGCATCCCACGCTGCCCTGCCGAGTGCCTCCGTTCTACTTGTATCAGTCACTGTAATCTGGCTCAGTCACACCAGTCAGCTCTTCTGCGGATGCGTGGAGGGGATGCGCATGCATAGAAGTGCATACTGGCGCGACTGAGCCAGATTACCAGGCAAACTGAGGCACTCAGGAGGGCAGCGAGGGACACATCAGTGCTCATGGGGCTGGAGGAAGCCCAGGGCAAGTATAAAATCTTTTAATCCACCCATCTCAGGTACACTTTAAGGGGAATTGTACTGTACCTGCTAATTCAGCTAATGCCCTCTTGTGCCTCCTGGTGGACCCAATCTTTGCGCCCAATCTTTTACTTGGCTGTACATTTTCATGTCCATTCGTATGCATGGAAGAGGAGAGACTGAGCTAGTGTGTGAATTAATATTGCAAGGCATGATGGGAGGATAGATTTTTTCCCCTTTCAGCTTTTCATTACAATTCCAGAGTTCCCCTTTAAAATAAAATAGCAATTTTGCAGGCTTTCATGGCATGACTCATTGTGAATTGGCCTCTTCTATTGCTTATGACAGTATTAAATCAGAATTCAACTTCTCAGGCCGTCCTATGACACAGATGGTAGCTGGACAAATGATCGCTCGTGGAGAACCTGTCTATCCAGCTACCATCTGTGTCTTCTAGAGACTAACAGGAGGATCAGAAGCAGCTTGTGATCAGCATGGAAGCCAGAAGTCCATACAGGTGGTTGTTAGCTGCTAATCATAAATCTGTTTCCACCTTTACAAGAGTCCTTATCACTGGGCTGAGCTTTCCTGTCACCACTTCACTCAGACACAAGCAGCTGCGCACATTCAAGGACATGCATATTGTTGGCTGTGAGAACTGCTTTTATTTTCTTTGCTGCACTTCCTGGGGAGAACTTCTGTTCATTCACTGAGGACCAAAGACTGCTCTGTGTAAAGCAACAGGCGAAGGTGTCTATGCCTCTTTACTCCTCCTGTTGAAATGTGAGGTTTGCTATCATGTCCCCAAGAAGTCAGTGGCAGAACAATAATAAACATTCACAGTGATATTGTTCATTAAACAACATTAATACAAAATAAGAAGTCTATAAGCCTTCACTTGTTAAAGTTTGTGAAGAAGCACATCAATAAGTGCAAAATCAAAGATAAGATAAGCAGGGGAGTGCTGAACTGGTTAGTACTAGCCCTGCTGTCTGTCTTTAAAGTGGGATAAAACTCTGTTAGAACATTCAATAAAATGTGCTTTCCTCTTTTTTATTACCCATATGGCTATCAAATTAGCTTTTTTTGTGCACAAGTAATATTGTCTGTCTACAAATTACAAATGAACAAAAAACAAAGTACAGTTTTGCTCTGAAACCTGCCATTGTATTTAGTTTCAAATTTACTTTATTGGTTCCATTGTAGAAAATGTACATACAGTAAGGATGCATATTGAGCAGATAACTGTATTAAGTTACATAGGTCATATAAGAAAAACTTATGGCAGTATGACATTGTACATAAGCCTGAGTCATGCATTTTTGATAAAAATAAAGTGTGGAACGATCAAGTATTAACATTTGAACAAGGGTAGTATGCCAACAAGTGTGAAAGGTTGTATTTAGTATGGTTAGAGATGCTTAGGGCATAAGGAAGAACAAGGTACCTTTAATAATCAATGAGGTATTTGTAAAATGTACACCAGATGAGAACAAGAAAACAATGTTGGGTTGACTTATTATTTTAAAACTGTTCGAGTGCTTGTTTAATATTTGAAGAGGTAACATTATTAAGCCATGGTTGCCAAATTTTATCAAAATGGTGGACCCTATCCATCAGGTTAGCCTTAATTTTTTCGTTAAGCATGGTCTCCTGCATTTTATCCAGGACGCATCGATAGATGAGTGCTTGCTGACGCCATTGAGATGCAATATAGGTTTTAGTAGAGTTGGCAGCAAACTGTATGAGCTTATGATAAGCATAAGGAATATCTTCCGGTTTATAGCCCAGAAGGAAAATCATGGGGTCAGCTTGTAACTGGATTGAGAGAATTTTATTCAAGTTATTTATGATCCTAGACCATAGCTGCGCTACCTTAGGACAGGTCCACCATATATGATATATTGTACCCGGAGTTTGGCAACCCCTGAAACATGAGGAGGGATTTTCTGGTGATATTTGGTGCAGTTTTGTGGGAACTAAATAACTACGGTGTAGAACTCTAAGGGAGACCTCCATGTTTGTAACCTGGAGGCTACCCTTACAGAGGGTGTCCATACATTGCATCCAGTCTTCTTTATTCAATGTTTTATCACAGTCACGCTCCCAGGCAAGTTGAAAAGGAAGCTTATTTTGGGATGTGGTAGAATTGAAGGAGGAATATAGAGTGGATAACATGCCTCTGCACAAAGGATCCGATCTGCAGATGTTCTCTAGAAAAGTAGACCTTGAAGTTTGGTTAGTGGGGCATAGTGACTTCGCAAAGTGAATAATTTGAAACGCTCTAAATCTTTCATTCAAGGGTATTGACAGTTGTAGTTGTAAGGAGGCCAAAGCAGGGACAGGCCCACCCTGTGTTATATTACCTAAGGTTTTAATATTTTTAGCGGTCCACCATCCAAACAGAAGTGGGTCATGCCCTCCAGGGAAGTCTGGGTTGTTGAAGATTTCTACAAGCTGTGATGGCTTAGCCTGCAAATTATGCTTATAACGAACTTTTTTCCATAAAGATAGGGTGAGGTAGGTATATGGAGAGAGTATCGTAATGTTTTTAATGTTTTTAAGAGAGGACCATAGCAGGCCTCTCCAGTTCAGAGGGCGGACCAGAGCATCCTCCAAAGAGAGCCATCTGGGTCTGTTGTTTTCAGCAAATATCATGGGCAGGAAGGCCAGCTGGGAAGCCAAATAATACTTGTAGAGGCATGGCACCGATAAACCCCCTTCTTTTTTATGCATCATCATCATTTTGCGGTTAATACGTGGGTGCCTATCATTCCATATGAATTTAAAGATGTTTTTTTGTAGCCTTTCTAACATTCCCTTAGTCAAGCAGACCGGGAGGGTTCGGAATAAATACATAAGTTTTGGTAAAAGGGTCATTTTTACTGCTGTTACCCTGCCTGCCCAAGATATTTTATAACCCTTCCATTGCTGTAGAAGTTCTTCTAAATGCTTTAGCATTGGTACATAGTTCCAGTGATATAATCTATCAGGGTCAGAGGAAATCTTAACCCCAAGGTACTTCAAGTAATGAGGCTGGTATCTAAAGTTAAAAATGTTGGAGATATATTCTCCCATTCCCTTAGGGAAGTTGCTAAATAAGGCTTCTGACTTTTCGTAATTTAATTTTAGTCCTGATAAGGATTCAAAACGTTTAAGTTCTTTTAGTAGGTTAGGAAGGGAAATGACTGGATTCGTAAGAGTTAACATAACATCGTCCGCAAATAGCGACAATTTAAATTCGTGTGTATGGATCTTATAGCCTTGGATATTTACGTTAGATCGTATAGAGTTAGCTAGGGGTTCCATCATGATAGCGAAGATGGCTGGTGAAAGGGGACACCCTTGGCGGGTCCCACGTTGTATCTTGATAGGTTGGGAGGACGGTGCTGGTAGTTTTAGACGAGCAGATGGAAAGGAGTATAATTGTTGTATTATGTGAAGCAGTTCACCTGTGATACCTATGTGTTTGAGTGTCTGCAGCATATAATCCCATGAGATGGTGTCGAAGGCCTTTTCAATGTCCAAGGCCAACGACACCACCTGGGTCTTGGTTGCTTTAGCATGTTGGAGGATATTGGTGATTCTTCTGACGTTGTCAGGGGCTTGGCGAAAGGGAATGAATCCGACCTGATCCAAATTGATCAGGTCTGGTAGGAGTGGATTGAGTCTAGAGGCCATGATGCCTGTGAGGACTTTATAATCTATATTGAGTAAGGCTATTGGGCGATGATTTTTAGGTAATAAAAGATCTCTATCAGGTTTGGGGCATACTGTTAAGTGGGCTTCTAAGAACTCATAGTGTTTAAGGGGATGTTTTCGTAGATGATTGTAGCAGTTGGTAAGGTGAGGGAGAAGTTGGGGTAGGAATTTCTTGTAGTATAAAGAACTCAGACCATCTGGTCCTGGAGCCTTGTGTAGTTTTAGTTTCTTAATTGTTTGAGCTATTTCCTCAGAGGTAAATTCCTCGTTTAATTTTTTAATGATAGCTGGTGTTAGCCTTGGAAGTGAGCTGGAGTTAAGGTATTTTTCTAGTGGTATTTCTGGGGATTGGGCAGGCTTGGAATATAGCTCAGAATAGTATTTGTGAAAGATATTATATATTTTTTCTGGGTTACTCGTTATACGACCTGAGGGGTCCCTGATTTTAGAGATTACATTCATTTTCCGCTGGTTCCTCAGCTTGGCTGCCAGCCAAGCGTCAGGTTTATTCATGTATCTATAGTACCGGGCTTTGGTCATTCTTAGGGCCTTCTCTGTAGAGCGTGCTAATAAGACATCTAGTTGTTGTTTGGTCTCTTGTATTTGTTTTAAGAGGTATAAGGATGGGTCATCTGCGTGGAGGTTTTGCAGTCGACAAAGTCGATATTGCATATTTATTAGGCCTGATTTAAATTTTTTATTTCTTTGGGCGGCTAATTTTATCAGGTGGCCTCTTATAATGGCCTTATGGGCCAGCCATAAAGTAGTTGGGGTGATCTCCTCCGACTTGTTCTCTTGAAAGTAAGTGTCTAGGGTTTCAGCTATATGGGTTCGAGAGTCCTTATTGAGTATTAAAGATTCATTGATCCTCCACCATGGGCGGGTCATTACTTTCATCTTCATGTCGATGCAAAGCAAAAGAGTATCATGGTCTGAGATCGAGTTTGGAATGTGGCGTAAGTAGTGCAATTGAGGTACTACTGAAGTAGTAACTAGAAAATGATCGATTTTAGCATAGGTGCCATGAGAGCTGGAGTAGTGGGTATAACTTTTTTTACTACCATATAGCTCTCTCCATACATCAACTAGAAAATTTTCCTCAAGAGATGATATGAGTTGGCTACGTTGATTTTTAGATAGTTTGTCTCCTGATGGGTGAGACTTGTCTAGGGTATCGTTAAGTGTTAGATTAAAGTCGCCACACCAAATAAACATCGTTTCAGGCGGGACCTCTACCTTCTTTTGCATCGACATGAAATGTTTATACGCATGTTCGGGTGGGGCGTAGGAGTTCATGAGGTGAATCTTCTGGTTAAATAGTGAACCTTTTAAAACTATGTAGCATCCTTCTGGATCTGAGGTCACTGAATCTGTTACCCATGGTAGGGAGTTCTTAATTAATATAGCTACACCTCTATGCTTTTTGCTAGCATTTGCTGTGAAAATTGTTTTGTAGTTTTTATGGAAGTAATTTGGCTGGGATGTAGAGGAAAAATGTGTCTCCTGGAGACATATGATATCTGGGGAGTGTTGTGCAAGATTCAGAAACAGTTTCCCTCTCTTTGAGAGGGAGTTTAGACCCCTAGCGTTTAAAGAGATTATTTTCAGGGTAGACATTGTAGAGTATTAGGACATGTTCTCAATTTAGACAGTGCACAATTGACTTTGAGGTACCTTTTGGGGTTAAAGGAAACAAAAAACCAAACAACAACATAAACAGAGCAGAAATATAAAGCTGCTACATATAACAGGGTAATGTACCCTGGGTAGGTCAGGAATGGGAGGCAGAAGTACAAAAATAAAATACTACCTCTCATCGTTAGACCTGACATTAGGGTGGAGCAACAATAGAAATCCGAGTGGAGCTGGGTGAATATTATCTTAAAGAAACCTGCCATTGTATTTAATAGCATACAGTAGCTGCTGTATTTATATCTTAAACTGTATCCGCGGAGTACTTCCTGGGTCGCAGCTTGGCTTCCTATTGGAGGAAGCTAACAGAGGCGGAGAGTGGCGGGGGGAGCCTGGCATGGAGGCGGCGGTGAGGAGGAGGCTGATTAACAAGCCTCACATAAATAAAGCAGGGTAGCGACAAGCAGATTGTTGCTAGCCTGGCAATATTTTAAAGGGGGGAAAGCAGAGCATAGGGGGAGCTGGCAGCGGCAATACAATGACCCAGAGGCATGTCATTGTGCACACAACATGCCTCTGGGTCCTATTATTAGGATTACAATATGCCACCTTGGGTTCTCTTTAAAGAGACCCTGAAGTCTCTAAAAAAACAAGTTTTTTTATTTAATAAATATGTTTAATACTTTATCCCTAACTAAACCCCCGCATCCCCGCCGCAGTACGCTATCTAAATCCCCCCAAACTACCCCCTACCTCTCCCCCGCAAAATCCACGACTTTCTTGGATTTTGCTGCTTAAGCACTTCCGTGTGAGGCAGGGCTATGAGCTGCAGCCCTGCCTCACACGCGACTGTCAGCGGAGGATCTCCACCTCTCCCCCGCCCCTCTCAGCGAAGGAAGACTGAGAGGGGCGGGGGAGAGGCGGAGATCCGCCGCTGACAGACGCTTGTGAGGCAGGGCTGCATTTTGCTGATTGCCCCCCGGGGAGTTTGGGGGGGGATTTAGATAGCGTACTGCGGCGGGGATGTGGCGGTTTAGTTAGGGATAAAGTATTAAACATATTTATGAAATTAAAAAAAACGTTTTTTTTAGAGACTTCAGAGTCTCTTTAAGCACATCTGAAATGACAAGTTATATGATAAGATAAACAGACAGTTACTAGCCCTTCTAAGAAGTCCCTTTCTGTTTTCCAGTACAGCAAGTGTCAAAAAAACTAGAGCTGTTATCTATGCAAATGAGCTTGTGAAACAGCTTGTGAAATGAAGCAGTTTCCTGCCAAGTAAATAGAAGCCAAAAGCGTGTTACCAGAGTGAGAAAAGGCTTGTGATAAGGTTTTAGTGCTGGAAAGTTCAAAAAGTAATTACTTCTGTTTGTTTTTCAGATCAGCAACACAGATTTGTCACAACTGCTGTTTTGAATTAAGGATGTGTACACACATCCAATTTTGATTGGCCAAAGTTTGGCCATTTTCACCTCTACTATGTCGTATGAGGACAAACAGACTTTAAATACAGATTGTGTAGGTAAGCTCTCACATTATATGAAGGTGGTAATATTAGACAATCATTGACCAATCAAAATTGGATTTGTGTATAGTCTTAAAATGAAGCCCTTAAAGTGCACATGGAAAAATAACACTCATCTCTATGTTACATTTACCTTTAGTAAACACATACAATTACGGTAATCATCTCATAGGTTTATTTTCACTTCATTTTAGCTTTAAGTTTGGCCTATAGTTGGACTTTTAGGCAGGGCTGTGGAGTCGGAGTTGTGGAGTCGGAGCAATTTTGGGTGCCTGGAGTCGGAGTCGGGAAAAAATGCACCGACTCCGACTCCTAATGAATTTGTAACTGTAATTAAAATAGGAAATATGATAAAATGTTCTATTTCTCATATAATAGTCATTAAAAATAATGTATATATACAGTATATATGCAGTAATAGCTGTGTTCAGTCCACAAAAATGAAATAAACCAATCAAAATTAGTTACTTGTGCTGCTTCAATAAAGCAGTCCCCGTATTTTTAAAGTCAGATATACATATCTGATTGTGACTGTACAGTATATATGATGTGTACACAGGAATCTCTTAGATATACTAAATAACGTCTATGCTGTAAGAATAAAGCCTGATGTGTAGCCATGTCACTAATCGAGATGGTCAATGAGATGGAAATAATTCTGCATTGATGATGGTTTATGCAAATGTATGCACTCTCTTTGCTCATGAAATCAAATAATTTGATATGTTGTTAAAATTTGGTTTGGTGACTATGAATTAAAGGGTACCTGAGGCGAATTAAAAGAAAAGCTTTATACATACCTGGGGCTTCCTCCAGCCCCCTTCAGGCCATTCGGTCCCTCGCTGTCCTCCTCCACCACCTGGATCTTCTGCTATGAGTCCAGGTATTTCAGCCAGTCAGAGCAGTCTGGCTACGTGCCGCTTCCACAGCCAGGAGCGTTCTGCACCTGCACAATAGTGCTGCGCAGGTGTAGTATGCTCCCGGTGGCGGAGTGTGTGCATGCGCACTACACCAGACTGGCTCTAGTACCTGGACTCATAGCAGAAGATCCAGGTGGCAGAGGAGGAAAGCGAGGGACTGATTAGCCTGAAGGGGGCTGGAGGAAGCCCCAGGTATGTATAAAACTTTAATTTCATCTGTCTCAGGTTTGCTTTGTTACACAGTAGTACTATACTCTACATATGCTCTCCCCACAGAGCTGCACGGAATCCACTGAGAATGTTGTGCACATTGAACACAGAGGTGTTGTCTATCACCCAT
Organism: Hyperolius riggenbachi; assembly: GCF_040937935.1. Lineage (NCBI taxonomy): Eukaryota > Metazoa > Chordata > Amphibia > Anura > Hyperoliidae > Hyperolius > Hyperolius riggenbachi. Next base: position 99,504,959 of record NC_090648.1, read on the forward strand.
AAACCTGGTTCAGATTGTGCATGAAGGATGTGTAATAGAGGAAGAATCTCCTCATTCCCCTGCAGAGTACCTGCACATCATACTTACATGTACCCACAGTCACATTGCCTAGGGCCTGATCCATGTTCCAGATGTGTAATAGAGGAAGAATCTCCTCATTCCCCTGCAGAGTACCTGCACATCACTCTTACATGTACCCACAGTTACATTGCCTAGGGCCTGATAGATGTTCTTTGTTCCGGTCTGTACATTTTACAAGTACTCTTACCAAGGACTAGTTTTAGTCTAAAGGGAATAAATATAGTAGTCTACATATCCTTCTCACTTCAGTTGTTCTGTAAAATTCCTAAGCGTTGGCAGTTAAGAGACGAATTTCACGTTACATACTGTTAATCAACAAAATTGTATATGCAAATTAGAGGAGTCGGAGTCGAGGAGTCAGTGGAATCCTAAACTGAGGAGTCGGAGTCGGTGGATTTTTGGACCGACTCCACAGCCCTGCTTTTAGGCCCATTTCACACTATTGCAGCGCATCATGTCGCAGTACTTTCTCCTGCCGCAGTTGCCATTAGTCTCTACGAGAATGGCCACAGTAGCCACGGTGCGACAGAAAGGCTTCAAATCACGGTCCGGCAATGCAGACTCGACAGTGCGTTGCCGAGTGCTACCACTTGGCACAAAATTGCATTGGAGTGAATGGCATGCGCCAATCATTTAAAATTCAGTGACATACTTCCTGTCCAGCTGAGAGCATGTCACTGAGCGTGCAACCGGCTAACCAAATTACCCTGTCAGCGCACTCTACCGCAAGGTGATTAAACAACAAAATGGTGCAGTGCGTTTCTCCACCCCTGCCACAGGACAAATCGCACCAATTGTGCAATTAGTCTAAATGTTTAATAAATATCATTGTCATTGAAATCACTGACAAGTGAAGTGAATAGCACTGATTATCCTGTTACAATGGCACCTGCCCAGCGGTGAGATGTTTCACAGCGCTGTGGAGTCATCCGACTCCTCAGTTTATGAAACCTCCGACTCCAGGTACCCAGAATTGCTCCGACTCCTCGACTCCGACTCCTTGGTCTAATTTTTACAAAGGCTATAGATTTGGTTCAAAAATCTGACTCCGACTCCTCAGTTTATTGAAACTACAGACTGACTTCAGGTACCCAAAATTGCTCAGACTCCTCGACTCCGACTCCACAGCCCTGATGTTTCAGGCAGAAGGTGAGCAGAATTAAAGGCGATAGATTTGAGGTAAGGATCTGCAGGACTTTACAAAGGGTAATGAAGGCTAAGGCTGTGATGACTAGACAAAGCATCTACAAAACTGTCTGGTCTTGTGGGGGGTTCCCGGAACGCAGCGTTCATTACCTACCATTAAGGCAGTTGGTGGCAGGGGGAGCCGAAAGATGGCTCACCCTGCTGCTGCTGAAATTCCCGTCTGCGTTAAATACTATTCTCCTTCTGAGTAGCAGCAACTTCTGGGGGCGAGGGACGTAATTCGAGGTCCAGCTTTTGCCGGCATCCAAAGTACCGATACACGGCCACGGACTATAGCATTGCAGAGAGACTATACCGTGTGCTGAGTTGAGCTGCTTTGCCATTAAGTGATCTAAGGAAGGACAACTGATGAACTGGGAAAAAGTATCATGGGTGACAAGTCTTATTGATGCACATAGGCAGAGAAGGCTAGCCCATCTGGTATGATACAATAGAAGAGCTCCTGCTTTCACAGATTGCTGAAACACAAACCAAAAGCGACCCTTAGGGCCTGTTTCCACTACACGCAGATTGGATGCAGAATGGATGCAGAAAAACTGACTCCAATGAATGCTTATGGGAAAATCTGCATCAGAAAAATCACGTTTAGTGGAAACAGCCCATAGGCATTCATTAGAGTCAGTTTTTCTGCATCCATTCTGCATCCCATCTGCGTGTAGTGGAAACAGACCCTTAGGACAAAAAATTAGATCCTTAGGTCTGAAGGTAGAAGCCTCTGGATCCTTCAGAGTTCAGAGGATTCCCATGTCCTCCTCTAAACCACCGTCGCTACCCGGGACACCCTTCAGGTTTGCGTCCACACTCCCCGCTCTGCCCAAGTGTGGCCATCCTGCTCGAGCACGGCCGGGGCTTGCACAGTAGCACGAACAGCTCTGCCTTACTGCGCACGTATAGGCTGTAATCCCTCAAGCGAATTACAGCCACACTCAAGCATGAAGAGGAGCGCAGCCATGTAACTTATCAAGTGACAAGTTCTTGTTGGATATGTACCAGGGGTCTGTGAGAGCCAACAGGGAGGGCCAGGAGGACGTGGGAAGCCTCTACAGGATCCAGAGCCTTCCCCCTTCTTAAAGTGGATCCGAGATGAACTTTTACTCATTGCATAATTGTGTTCCTTTCCTGTTGTTTATAGGGCATTCCTCAAGCCAAATACTTTTTTGATTTTGTTTTAGTACTCTAATTCCCTATAAACTAAACAAGCCATGCCCACAGGTTTTCAGAGAGCCAAGGCACTTTCAGACAGTAGCAAGGGCTCATGGGAGCTCAGTCTGGGCAGGAGGAGGGGGAGGTATTACTAGCCAGAGATTTCAGAGGAAGAGGGGAGGGAGGGAGGGAGGAGGAGGGGGATTAGGTTTTTTTTGCTAAAGATGCAGATAAGCCTGCCTCTGTGTAATGTTTACAAACAACATGGCTGCTGTCATTGTATCACAGGAAGATATAATCATTTTCTATTAAAGCTGTTTGCAGGTAGATTTGCTGTGTAAGCTATCTAAACTTTAGATAAGATATATAGACAAGTTACTTGTTATAGTTCGTTTTTCATCTCGGATCCGCTTTAACCTATTTTAGTTCCTGGACGTAGAAACTACGTCCAGGAACCATGCGTGTGCACGCGCGATCCCGGCCCGTGGTTCGTTAGCCAGGTAATCAGTGAATCGGGCTATGGTGCCCGATCACTGATTCCTCTCCCCCGCTGAAAAAGCGACAGCTTCTCTCGGAAGCTTCGCTTTTTCTGGCTGTAGCGTCCCCCATGCGTCTCTCTAAGCGTATGCTACGCTTAGAGTGACGTCATGTAAACAAACTCATGGCCGCCATCTTGTGGCCAAAAAGTAATACTACAACTAAAAGTAAAAAAAATAAAAATCAACACACATTTACATTATAAACCTATTGTTTACATCCCACCCTCCCAAAACTACCCAAATAAAATGTTTAATATAAAAAAAATAAACATTACAATAATAAAAAAAAACATGTAAATATTTACCTAAGGGTCTAAACTTTTTAAATATCAATGTAAAGATGAAATATTTCTATATTTTTTTTATTTTAAACTTGTAAATAGTGATAGATGCAAAACAAAAAAAATGCACCTTTATTTCCAAATAAAATATTGTCGCCATACATTGTGATAGGGACATAATTTTAACGGTGTAATAACCGGGACATATAGGCAAATACAATACGTGAGTTTTAATTATGGAGGCATGTATTATTTTAAAACTATAATGGCTGAAAACTGAGAAATAATGAATTTTTTCCGTTTTTTTTCTTATTCTTCCTGTTAAAATGCATTTACAGTAAAGTGGCTCTTAGCAAAATGTACCCCCCAAAGAAAGCCTAATTGGTGGCGGAAAAACAAGATATAGATCAGTTAATTGTGATAAGTAGTGATAAAGTTATAGTCTAATGAATGGGAGGTGAACATTGCTCAAGTGAAAACGACGGAACGAGAGTGGGTTAAGCAAGTATCTGGGTTTTTTAATTTTTTTCGCCTCAAGTACACTTTAACACTGCAAAGGTGTCAGAACACACAGTACGTGACATACCAATCAAAGTAGCCATGCTAACCCCTGTCCATTCCTGAAAGCACCATGCAATAGGCACATGAGCTTCCAAACCGTGTAATGGGAGAGATTAGCCTAGTCAAATGAATCAGGTTTTATTTGGCTTCCAAATTATACAGGTTGCAGCCGGACTGAGCAGCTCTGGGATGTGCTGGACAATAAAACCAATCCGTAGAGGCCCTAGAAAAGGGCTTTGCAAAAATTTGCTGCCGCGCAGATAAGTGCCGGAAGGTGTTAAAAAAAAAAAATCACTCACAAAATTGTAAAACGCTGGCGTCAGCGATTGCAATTTATAATGTGAACAAGGCCTAAATGTTTCCCTTAAATAAGGGGCCTTTCACACTGGGATGTTGTGTTGCAGCGATTTACCACACTGCTAACGCTGGAAAATAAAAGTCTATGGGGAAGTTCACATTACCTGCGTAGCGGTGCTGTCCATAACTACTGTACCGCGCATATCTGTGTCGGATCGGAAGTCATGTTAGTCTATGGCGACACTGGGATTTAAAAAATGTTGGCGGCAATAGTGCGACGAAGTTACGACGCCCCTGCGCCGACGGGTATTTTCACAATACGCTTCCCTGCACTTCCGCATACCCGAGGCAGGAAAGACCGAAAACGTGCGTCACTTCCTGCTTTGCCGGATGCCAGAAGGGAATACTGTGTACTAAGGCGGTATTCCCTGAAGGCTTGTTTTTGGTGTTGCGATGCGGTACGTTGGGCACGACGCACCATTTCACTAATGGCAGTTTGCAGTGTGAAACCTCATGCTAACAATCCTAAGTTCCTGCCAACTCCAGAAGCATGCAGCTAATCTTGTCAGATCTGACCATATTGACAGAAACACCGGATCGTCTGCATGCTTGTTCTGGGTCTATAGCTAAAAGAATTAGAGGCAAAGGAATAGCAGGGAAGCCAGGCAACTGGTATTGCTTAAAGCAGAATATAACTCAGCATTTCTACTTAGCTCTAATAGATTATTTACAGCATATTATATACAACCAGCATTTTTTTTTTTACTAGAACAGCATTCAAAGGATTAACACAGGCTTTAGAAGCTTCCCTGCCAGCAGAGCTGGATGCATCCGAAGTTAATGTTATCTTGTGTTTAATTGTATCAAGTGAGGAATGTGAACAAACACTTCTCTGACACTGCCTGGTCTCCTTAAAGAGGTCCATACACTTACACGATTTCCCGCCGATATACAGCAGATTCGATCACTGTGATCGAATCTGCTGTGAAATCATTGCGCAAACGCTGACCGTTCCCGTCGATCTGTCCGCGCAGAAGATTTCCCTCGATCGCTGGCGGGTCGGGAGTGCGTCGATAGCAGCGTTCGAATGTCCGACGACCGACGCTAGCAGCAATACATTACCTGTTCTGCCGGCACATGTCACCGCGGCCCCTTCTCTGCACTGGGCTCCGGCTGGCTTCACTTACTTCCAGTCCCGACAGGAAGTTTAAACAGTAGAGCGCCCTCTACTGTTTAAACTTCCCCCGACAGGAAGTAAAGTGAAGCTGGAGCCCAGAGCAGAGAAGAGACAGCGGAGATCAGGTAATGTATGCTAAGGGGGGGCGGCGGCAGCTCCACAGATTGTGAATCGGTTTCATAGTGAAATCGATTCAAAATCTGTTTGCAGTGTAGGCAGCCAATAGATCCCTCTTTGATCAGATTCGATCACAGAGGGATCTATCTGCTGGTTGATCTGGTGGCAATCGACCAGTGTATGGCAGCCTAAAGACAGTGATACAAATCAGAAAGCATCAGAAAGCATTTATGCTTAAAGAGAATCTGTATTGTTAAAATCGCACAAAAGTAAACATACCAGTGCGTTAGTGGACATCTCCTATTACCCTCTGTCACAATTTTGCCGCTCCCCGCCGCATTAAAAGTGGATAATAACAGTTTTAAAAAGTTTGTTTATAAACAAACAAAATGGCCACCAAAACAGGAAGTAGGTTGATGTACAGTATGTCCACACATACAAAATACATCCATACACAAGCAGGCTGTATACACCCTTCCTTTTGAATCTCAAGAGATCATTTGTGTGTTTCTTTCCCCTTGCATCTCTCATGCACTGAAGTTTCAGGCTGCTCTTTTCTTCCTGCAAACAGCTTTGCCCTTGTCTGAATTTCCTCAGTATGTGAAAGCCCAGCCAGCTCAGAGGAAGATGTATCCAGCTTGTAAAAGATAAGAGAGCAGAGAGAAGCTGCACTAATCTAAATATCACACAGGCAGTGTGCAGAGAGGGGCCTGAAAGGGGGAGTTCATAGCAGAACCACAACACTGAAGAACTTGGCAGCCTTCCAGACACAGGCCGACAAGTCTGACAGGGGAAAGATACATTGATTTATTACAGAGACTGTGATAGCAGAAAGTGCTGCAGTAAGCCAGAACACATTAGAATAGCTTTTGAAACTTGTAGGATGATAAAAAACAGGATGCAATTTTTGTTACGGAGTCTCTTTAAGTTAAGACGAAGAATAAAGCAGTTATGAATAAAATGCAAAGTAAGCTCTCAGAGTAAAAAAAAAGTGTCTTTTGGGAACGTATAATTTCTAAATGAATAATAATACTTCTGCACAAAAGCAAATATGCTAACTGTATGGCATATAAAAAGTAGGAAAACATGTTTCTATTGAATATTATGTCAGGGTTTTATACCGCTTTAGTGTAACTGCCGGGCATGAAATCAAAAATCTATTTTTTATTTGTATCTGGTAAACAAGTAGTAAGGATGCTAACCAGGCAATCCAAAAGTTAAAATCACTATTACTTTTCTTGTTGATAAATGATCATTCAACAATTTACCTGATTTATTTGGTACACACAAAATTTGGTACACAAAAAGGATGTTGCAGGGCATGCTGGGTTGTCTTTTTTTGCTTCTGTATTTCCCCTCAGACTTAACTAATGCAGTCTGATTGGCTGAAGCCTCTTTCCCTCCTGTTTTCCCCTCTCACACCTCTGTTCCTCTCTGATTGGCCAATATTTCTCATGCTGAGACAATGCACTTTCTATAGTGAAGGGCGGGCAAAGCAGGCAGAGGAGAGTAGGACAGGAAATGACATCAGGATTGGCGTCAAAATAGCCACACTTAAAATGGGAAATGCTAAAAAGGATTTTCTCTTTTTTTACTATAGAAAAAAAATCACTAAAATCAAAACGTGGACAGTGCAATACGTGTTATGTAAGTAGAGCAAGTATTTATCTACTTATATATGTGTTGTTGTTTTTTCTGAGATAGTATGGCTGACAGCTCCTCTTTAAAAGGAAATAAATATGGCAGCCTCCTTGCTACAGACAAGAGCACCCTGGGAGAAACCACACAAATTGGAAGAACATACAAACTACATGCATTAGATGTGCATCATATCCAGGATTTAAAAACTGAAGAAAGTCAGCATGCTAACGAATTAGCTCAAGTAGTGTCCAAGGATAGTGAAAAGGGTTAGATTCTCTTTTTTTCATTGTTGCATCCATATGCAGGAGTATCTAGGAGACTTTCATTCCTGACAGGGACACATAGGAATAAATACAACCATGTTCCATAACATTTTTATTGTTCCCAAGACTATTAGAGTTTATTCAGGGGGAAGTGATGGAAAATCTTTCCAGTGGGGACACAGATTAGAAGACTTGGACCATGACATATCCAGAGTCCCCTGCTTGGCAAATGTGCTGTAACCACAGTCAAGGGTCCCATTCTTCTTGTTGGACTGTTACGTGATCTTATGGTGAATGTTACAGCAGTGGGAACACCCAAAGTCAAATGTGGGCAGAAACAAAGCTTGGCACCATGGTAGGGAGGTGTCATTGCTAAAAGCCTCCAAGCAGCCTGCTGGTGACTTGGTCCAATAGATGACACAAACAACTGAAATGTCTCACTTGAAGGAGCTAATCCTCAAGTTCTGAAAGACAGCTGATGCCTGGAGGGAAAGGGAGGGGTTGTTCCTGGAAAGAGTTTCTTCATGACCATTATAACTTAGAAATGGAATTATTCTGAAGTGTCTTAAGGCAATAACACAAGAAAAGATATGCTGTGGCCGTACAGGTATGTAGAATAACAAGGAGTAGGTATGTCGAGCCTATATAAACACTCGTGCGGACTACAAAAGTAAGGATCTGCTGACTGGAAAGGTCACAGGCCAGTGAACACAGCACCTGTTCCTCAAGGTTAAAGCCTGCCATGTGCAGATAGATGCAGATAAATATATACATACACAGATACAGTGTACAGCGGTCACCAAGCACTGAGGTCAGCTGTCCGCTGGACACTCCTCTACATACTCTGTGGAGCTCCAGCTATCCAGGTAACCCGTGCATACTCAGCAGTTAGAAGATGCCAAGCCTGGCTATGGGAGGCAGGATGTTCTTATCCTAGCTACTGTGTATCAGCACCCACATACAATGGCAGCCTTGTAAGACCTGGGAGTCACCTCTCTGCTCCTGGTGACTGCACACTGCGCAAGAGTAGCAGGCTGGACACGCCAAGAGCATAGGCTTAGGAAAATTACATCTCTTGAAGCTGATGGCAACTAGACAAGACAAATAAGACAAAACAAATAACATTTAAATTGTGCTTTTCTCCTGGTGGACTCAAAGTGCCAGAGCTGCAGCCACTAGGGCATGCTCTATAGGCAGTAGCTGTGTTAGGGAGTCTAGCCCAAGGACTGAATAGGTACTGGCTTACTGAACAGGAACCACTGAGATTCAAAGGATGATGGGTAGAGTAAGGAAAGAACAATAATTTGTTGATAGAAGGAGGGTATGTGCAAAGTGTGACAACTGGACACACTCTTGCTCCCTCCCCAACAAGAGGGTATGTGCAAAGTGTGACAACTGGACACACTCTTGCTCCCTTCCCAACAAGAGGGTATGTGCAAAGTGTGACAACTGGACACACTCGTGCTCCCTCCCCAACAAGAGGGTATGTGCAAAGTGTGACAACTGGACACACTCGTGCTCCCTCCCCAACAAGAGGGTATGTGCAAAGTGTGACAACTGGACACACTCGTGCACTGTCCCCAACAAGAGGGTATGTGCAAAGTGTGACAACGGGACACACTCGTACTCTCTCCCCAACAAGAGGGTATGTGCAAAGTGTGACAACTGGACACACTCGTGCATCGTCCCCAACAAGAGGGTATGTGCAAAGTGTGACAAGGGGACACACTCGTGCTCCCTCCCCAACAAGAGAGTATGTGCAAAGTGTGACACACTCGTGCATCGTCCCCAACAAGAGGGTATGTGCAAAGTGTGACAACGGGACACACTCGTACTCTCTCCCCAACAAGAGGGTATGTGCAAAGTGTGACAATGGGACACACTAGTGCTCCCTCCCCAACAAGAGGGTATGTGCAAAGTGTGACAGCGGACACACTCGTGCTCCCTCCCCAACAAGAGGGTATGTGCAAAGTGTGACAATTGGACACACTCGTGCACTGTCCCCAACAAGAGGGTATGTGCAAAGTGTGACAATTGGACACACTCGTGCTCCCTCCCCAACAAGAGGGTATGTGCAAAGTGTGACAATTGGACACACTCGTGCACTGTCCCCAACAAGAGGGTATGTGCAAAGTGTGACAATTGGACACACTCGTGCTCCCTCCCCAACAAGAGGGTATGTGCAAAGTGTGACAGCGGACACACTCGTGCTCCCTCCCCAACAAGAGGGTATGTGCAAAGTGTGACAATTGGACACACTCGTGCACTGTCCCCAACAAGAGGGTATGTGCAAAGTGTGACAGCGGGACACACTCGTGCACCGTCCCTTGATTCACACAGCAGATATCACTTGATTTTGTTCACAGCACTATGAAAATAGTGCTGATAGTTTTTGTTTCTGAGCAACGATAAATGAGGCCAAAAGTCTTTGCACAGCAAGTTATGCAAAAGATCATTCTAAAGAAGAAGTCGTTGCAGAGTGCAGACTTCATATGCATGGCCGCATAAATCATCCAGCCTGCTGGCAAATTCCTGGCACCCAAGAGGAAATTGACGTGCTGAATATAAGAGGCCTGCCAAGTCAGGATCCTGCCAGTCAGTGGACATGTAATGGTGAGATGTGTGATAAGATCACACACTGGGCTGCCAGGAACACTGTGAGCTGGAAAGAGGTGGCTGCAGCCTCAGCTGGTGCTCTCTGATCATCTGAAGACACCGGCATTATCACATCTTTCATCTCTCACATCAAAAACCCTTCCTCAGGATGTTTCCATAAGCTTTCATTTAGAAATATTTTGCACTGTGCAGGAGTAACAAAAAACCCCATCCGCAGCTCTGAGTTCCTATACAGCTAAAAATGATCTTCAAACGCTTTTCTGTCTGGATGTGAAATACCGACACTGCTACATTCTGGAACACTAGGAAAGATGTTACAGGAGCACTGTAGTGAGGCGGATATGGAGGCTGCCATATTTAATTTTAAACAATGCCAGATACAGCATCAGCAAGGCAGCTAGGCAATTGGCATAGTTTAATAAAAAAAAAAGGCAGCCTTTCCCTTCCCTTTCACTCAGGGGTGTAATTATAAACCATGTGGTCCCTATGCTAACATTTTTCATGGGCCCCCAGGGTATACCAAACCAATATATATATATATATATATATATATATATATATATATATATATATATATATATATATATATATATATATATATATACCCACAAAGCGTAAGTTTGGTGGTCTAGTGGTCCCAACAACTTGTTGCTTCCCTAGTGGTCTCTTCCCATCCCATGTAGCTTCCCTGAATGTCTAGTGCCCCACTCTCCTCATATACGTAGCTTGCCTGGTGGTCTAGTGCAGCTTGTACCAGGAAGTAGAAAATCAGCTGTGGCTACAGAGGACAGATTGGATGGGGGACCCGGGCCAGCACTGGATCAAGTGAGTCTTATAGCTTTTGCTGTCGATACTTTGCATTGGAGGGAGCACTAGAGGGGGAACTTGGAGAGGGTGGGAGGAGAGTAGGCAGGTTTAGGTGAAGCAGTTGGCCCCAGTGTGTCTCCAAAACTACCCCCCCCCCTTTCCCACACACACACACACACACACACACACACACACACACACACACACACACACACACACACACACACACACAGTTGCGGTGACTGTAGTTACGCCATTGCTCTCTCTATAGGGTTACATTCATTTGTACTTAAGGCATTCATTCTAGCTGCATTTATACATAGTTATATACACTGCATGGCCAAAAAATTTGAGACACCGTATTTGAAAGTCAACCGGTCCAACAGTGCTGTAGAGCGACATAACAATGCAGAGGTGCTTATAAAATAAATGCTCAGCTTCGGACGACGTAGTGATCACCGAAGTTAATGTCAAAATAGGTAAGAGGCAGTGGCGTACCTAGGGCTTTTGGCACCTGGAGCTGGTTATTAAAAGACACCCCCGCACACAATCCCCCCCCCCCTGGAAAAATGGGCGTGGCCACAACCTGCGGCGTGCTTCGCGCGACGCGCCGAAACATGGGCGTGGTCATGACGAGATGAGGACGGAGCTAACTGTAATTTAAGGTATTAGTTAGTGTAGTTGCCCCAGTATAGCTAGTACACTTGCCCCCAGTATAGCTAGTACACTTGCCCCCAGTATAGCTAGTACACTTGCCCCCAGTATAGTTGCCCCAGTAAAGCTAGTATAGTTGCCCCCAGAATAGCTAGTATAGTTGCCCTGAGAATAGCTAGTATAGTTGCCCCCAGAATAGCTAGTATAGTTGCCCCAGTAGTATAGTTGCCCCCAGTATAGCTAGTATAGTTGCCCCCAGTATAGCTAGTATAGTTGCCCCTAGTATAGCTAGTATAGTTGCCTCCAGTATAGCGAGTATAGTTGCCCCCAGTATAGCTAGTATAGTTGCCCCCAGTATAGATGCCCCCAGTATAGTTGCCCCGGTAAAGCTAGTATAATTGCCCCCAGTATAGCTAGTATAGTTGCCCCCAGAATAGCTAGTATAGTTGCCCTGAGAATAGCTAGTATAGTTGCCCCCAGAATAGCTAGTATAGTTGCCCCAGTAGTATAGTTGCCCCCAGTATAGCTAGTATAGTTGCCCCTAGTATAGCTAGTATAGTTGCCTCCAGTATAGCTAGTATAGTTGCCCCCAGTATAGCTAGTATAGTTGCCCCCAGTATAGCTAGTATAGTTGTCCCGAGTATAGCTAGTATAGTTGCCCCCAGTATAGATGCCCCCAGTATAGTTGCCCCGGTAAAGCTAGTATAATTGCCCCCAGTATAGCTAGTATAGTTGCCCCGAGTATAGCTAGTATAGTTGCCCCCAGTATAGATGCCCCCAGTAAAGCTAGTATAATTGCCCCCAGTATAGCTAGTATAGTTGCCCCAGTATAGCTAGTATAGTTGCCCCAGTAGTATAGTTGCCCCCGGTATGGGGGAAGCTTGGAAGGAGGGGTGGTAGGGAGGGGGGCCAGACCCCCCACCTCCCTCACCTGGGCCCCCTCCTTCTTGCGCTTCCCCCCTCCTAATCAGCAGCAGCTTTAGATAAGCGGACAGGAGTGGGCGGAGAGGACTTACTTGCTTCCTGGAGATGGCGCACACGTCATCCTCACGTGACGCTGGTCTCCGACTTCTCTGTCACTCACTGCGCTTCCGCTAATCAGGAAGCACAGTGGGCGGTGGAGAAGGCGGAGAGCAGCGTCACGTGACGATGTGCGCCATCGCCTGGAACGCAGGAAGCAGGTGAGTAAGTCCGCTCCGCCCGCTCCTGCCGCATATCTAAAGCTGCTACTAATTAGGAGGGGGGGGAAGCGCAAGAAGAAGGGGACCCAGGTGAGGGAGGTGGGGGGGTCCGTCCCCCCTCCCCGCCGCGTTTCCCACCACCCCTTCATTCTGTGTTGCTTCCCCCTCTGTGGGAGGCCTTCATGACACCCCCTGGGGCACCAGACACCCGGAGCGGCACGCCCCCTGCCGCCCCATGGTAGGAACGCCACTGGTAAGAGGAAAGATTTAAGTGACTTTGAAGGAGGGATGATCGTCGCTGCAAGAAGAGCTGGTGCTAGCATCTCTGAAACGACAACTCTTTTAGGATTTTCTCACCCAGTAGTATCTCTGGTGTTTAGAGAACGGAAGTTCAGAAAAAACTCAAAACCATAAGACTATTGTGGTCAAAAAAGGCTGGTGAATGAGAGAGGTGAAAGGCAAGTAGCATGCATAGTCAGCAGCAACAGAAGGGCAACAACACAAAAATTACAGCCGGATTCAATGCAGGTGCATTACAAAGTGTATCACAATAAGATGGACTTTGTAAAGGATGGGATTAGCAGCAGGAGACCATCAAGAGTGCCTTTGGTATCACAGAAAAATAGGAAAAGATGCCCGTTTTGGGCCCTTGCCACCATGCTCGGTCGGTGTCAAAGTGGTTTTTGGAACGTCAATCAGAGTTTAACCTGCTTTCATGGCCAACTCAGTCCTCTGATCCCAGTCCTAGTGAGCATTTGTGGGACGAAGAGGAAAGATCACTTCAAAGCTTGGAAACACCACCATCCAATCTGACCCAACTTAAACCTGCCATTATATTAGCATGGGCCAACATTCCTCAGCAATAGCATCAGCATCTTGTTGAGTCCATGCCAAGAAGAATATCAGTTGTGATCAAAGATAAAGGTGGACCAACTCATTATTAGAGAGTGTCTCTAATTTTTTGGCCACTCAGTGAAATTCCTTATTGGCTGTTCACTTCTGAACAGGACCCTGACTAATGTTCTTCTGAAACCCATGTGTTCAAGTCTGCTGTCTTATTTGTAAACTTTTTTTCCTGGGGAAAAAGAGCATTTTAAATGGTACCTGAAGTGACATATAATATGATGAAAATGTGTAGTCCCAGTTATGCAAAGAACTAGCCTGTGCTTGTTTAGAAAATAAACTTCCTAGTTGGGGTTGCTATAATATTGTAAATCAGCATCTGTAAAAAATGAAGCCATGGGCGTATGTATATCTGCAGCAGGAATTGTATATAGAAAAGGTACCTTAAACTCATAGGAATACAGGAGCTGCTAATTTTACTTCCTTTTTTAAAAGATGCCAGCTTCCTGATTGTCAAGCTAAACTACTGACTCCAAGTGTACTGTGTAAACACTTCCAAGGAAAACTGCAACTTTGGAGCTAATTACATCCTGTGGGCTGTCACTGAAATTACAGTAAATATGTCAGTCATGTTAATAATAGCAACATCTGCATATATTTTTATTATACTGAGTTTTGGATGGTAATTTGCTCTCTTAACCACACATCCTGCATTTTATGGCTACTTTAGACACAGAGGCGGAGTCAGTGTCAGCAGGATGAAAGAACGGCCCAGAAACAGAATTATCACCAGGCCACTCCCAGGACTGCATACAATGCTATAACTGCAGAGGATAGATAAAGCCACAGGAAGTGTGAAAATCTTAAAATTTAAAACACATACAAATAAGAAGTTAATTTCTTCTGGAGTAAAATGAGCCAAAAATTACCTTTTCTCCTATGTTGCTGTCACTTACAGTAAGTATTAGAAATCTGACATTACTGACAGGTTCTGGGCTAGTCCATCTCTCCATAGGGGATTCTCAGCATGGTCTTTATTCTTTATAAAGACATTCCCTGAAAAAGATTTATACAAAGATGCTGGCCAGCCTCCCTGCTCCCTGCACACTATTTTGGCAGCTGGACGGAGCAACTGCCATTCACTCAGTGCTTTCAAAAATAAAGAAAACCCTGAGAAGCCCTCCCCCTCCCCCCATTTGAAGATGGGCTAGTCCAAAATCTGTCAGTAATGTCAGATTTATACTACTTACTGTAAGTGACCGCCACATAGGAGAAAAGTAATTTATGGCTCATTTTACTCTGGAAGAAACGTACTTCTTATTTGTATATGTTTACATGTATTTAAAATTTTAAGATTTTTGTGACAGAGGTCCTTGAAATTGTACACGCCTTAGAGAGGAACAGAATTCTTGCAAGGAAAACAAAGAAATGCAACCTGTATGTTCTAAGAGAGTTTAACCTGTATAATTCCCCTCACCTGTCACTAAGCACAAGCTATTTGATTCCGCAGCTGTTTCAGCTGACTGCCATGGCAGAGAGCTCCATTGTAAGCACAGGATGTTAACAATATGCCTGCTTCCACGAAAGCAGGAAGTATTACTATTATGTAGTATTTATATAGCGCCGACATCTTCAGCAGCCCTGTACAGAGTATATTGTCTTGTCACTTAACTGGTCCTCATAGGGGCTCACAATCTAATCCCTACTACAGTCATATGTCTATATATGTATGGTGTAGTGTGTGTGTTGTAGTCTAGGGTCAATTTAGGGGAAAGTCAATAAACTTGTCTATATGTTTTTGGGATGTGGGAGGAGACCGGAGTCCTCAGAGGAAACCCATACAGACACACAAACTCCTTGCAGATAGTGTCCTGACTGAAATTTGAACCGGGGACTCAGTGCTGCAAGGCAAGAGCGCAAACCTCTATGCCATTGTGCTACAAAAACTGCACATCTATTGCAGGATTTGTATCAGCTGTAACAAAAAAAAGATTTTCTTTAAAGGTTATTATGCTGTTGCTTATCTTTTAGAGCAAAGAGGAAGCTCTTAGTTCAGGTCTAAAAAGGGCATACATGGAACTTTGTTGCGTATACGGAAATGCCAAACTGAATTGCGGGCAAATAGCAATGGATAATATATACGCACAAGACAAGCTTCTACATGAGAAATATAATTCAACTGTATGGCTAACTAAGGCAAAATTTCCCATCTAAAAATTGGTGAGAACTCTAATACCTGCTGTCCCTGGGTGCAAACAATACAGGTCCAGCTTTTATCATTATTATTTAGTATTTATTTAGTGCTGACATCTTCTGCAGCCCATTACAGAGTATATAGTAACGTCACTAACTGTTCTTGCAGGGCTGTTCAGACGGTACAAAAATCATCCAACTCTGACTCCTCAGTTTGTGAAACTACTGACTCCAGGTACCCAAAATGGCTCAGACTCCTCGACTTCGACTCCTTAGTCAAACACTTGCCAGGGCTGTGGATTTGGTACAAAAATCCTCCGACATTGACCCCTCAGTTTAGAAAGCCACTGACTGACTCCAACTCCAGGTACCCAAAATTGCTCCGACTCCACAGCCCCAATGCTCACATGACTAGTTTTGCTGACCATCTGCCCGACTGCATTATACAGTACATTATGCTTCAGCTACCTTGCTGGTTGCTTTATCTCCCTCCTTACTACCTACTGGCTGCATTGCTAAAGTACACCTGCAGTGCATGTAACCTTTAAAGGATGACTGAAGTGAGAGGTATGTGGTGGCTGACATATTTATTTCCTTTTAAGCAATACCAGTTACCTGGCTGTCCTGCTGATCCTCTGCCACTAATACCTTTTGCCATAGACCCTAAACAAGCATGCAGCAGATCAGGTGTTTCTGACATTATTGTCAGATCTGACAAGATTAGCTGCATGCTTGTTCCTGGTGTTATTCAGACACCACTGCAGCCAAATAGATCAGCAGGGCTGCCAAGCAACTGGTATTGTTAAAAAGAAAATAAATATGGCAGCCTCCATATTCTTCTTACTTCAGTTGTCCTTTAACCTGTTAGCATCTTCAAACAAAATATTTAGTCTGAAGATGCACACTCATTTTAACCTCAGCTGGCAGAACTCGTTGATCTGCCTAATAAGGTCAGGCAGAGGAGTGCAGGGAGCGTTTTTATAGTTACCTGTTCCGGACACTGGACAGGCTCCTCCTCTTCATCCACCAGTGGAGCTGCACTCCCTGCATCCTCTTCTGACTTGGTATCACATGGGATCGGGGCTCAGAAGATAGTGTCAACAGCGCAGCACCACCCGATGGTGGAAGAGGCAACCCTGCAAGGAAGGAGCGCTGTCCAGCTGCATCACTTGTGTGTACTGTCGCAATGGTGGACAGAGTAGGGATGATGGAGCAGTGCGCAATCATTGTTATCCCTCTCGCTTCAGGTTCCCTTTGAAATGAATAATAGTGACCTATTGTAGCGCTTTCATAATAATTTGTATATATCACATTTGGAGACTAAATGATAGTGCAGGGTTCAGGTCCACTTTCACACGTGCTTTTCAGTTAGTGCAGGGATGTTCCAAATATTTATTTCTTTGGTACACTTACTAACTAAATGCCATATTGAGCTGAACAATATTTGAAAGTTAAAGGCAGTCATATTAGTTATTGAAATAACTTGGAATTGACATTAAAATGGGTAATGGGAGGGATGGTAAGTATTTGCTTATGCCCCTCCCCCACCCAATACACCTGCACTTATTACCAGAGCGCTCTAGCTCTGGTATCCTTTCATTACTACCTGCATAATACTTTAGCGTCCATTATACCTGGTACACACACAGATTTACTGCCAGATCATTTCCAACATGTCTGATCTGATTTCCGATCGACTTTCCATAGAAGTGAATGAAAAATCGATTGGACATGCTGGAAATAATCGATCTGGCAGTAAATCTGCCAGAAAATCTCCTCATGTGTACCAGGAATTAGCTAGACCGTTTGCTGAAGTAAGAGGATTAGCTGCACTTAGAAAATACCTGGGAATCCCCTTCACTGATTATAGCTGAAGAGCCGACAGCAGCAAATGTTGATCCAGGCAAAACCTTTACAGGGAACCTGAGGTGAGAGGGATATGGAGGCTGCCATATTTATTTCCTTGTAAACAATGCAAGTCTCCTGGCTGTCCCCCTGATATTGTGTCTCTTATACTTTTAGCCATAGACTTTGAACAAGCAGACTGACTGGATTAGCTGCATGCTTGTTTCAGGTGTGTGATCCAGATTCTACTTCAGCCAAGAGATCAGCAGGACTGCCAGGCAACTGGTATTGTTTACAAGGAAATAAATATGGAAGCCTCCATATCCCTTTCGCTTCAGGTTTGCAGGGTGCAGGGTTAGGTCCACTTTTACACGTGCTTTTCAGTTAGTGCAGGGATGCTCCAAATATCTATTTCTTTGGTACACTTACTAACTAAATACCATATTGAGCTGAAAAATATTTATGGAGAATTCCATAGGTAATAGAGCCACTTTAAGGAACAATAGACTCTGCCAGGGTAACCATGTTTATCTTTGTTTCCTCAGCTGGCATGTTTGTGTTTGTCTTGGGAAAGTTGTAAATTGTGTACCGATGTCCCACGACATCATTAGCTGCCCTCAGGCAATTGCCGTAGGAACTTTCTTTTCCTTCCTTCTTTCCCCCTCTCTCTAAAGATCATTTCAGACAACAATCATTTTAGGTTTGCAAGTAGCTTTACTGAAAGAAGACAGAGGGGCGGGAGGAGGCGGAGATCGACGCAGATTGACGGGAGTAGAGGCAGAGCTACTGCCCAAAGCGCTGCCTAAATCTTCCCCGGGGGATTTCGGGGGATTAAGTGAGAGTTCAGCCGCGTGGATGTTGCGTTTCGTGTAGGGAATTAATGTTTAAGAGGACTAGGAAATAAAAGGTGATCAAATTAGTTATTCCATAGAAGATACCTGTAGTGCACAGGTGACTGGAGTCGAGAGCACGTCTGGATCACTCTTCTAGTCCTCCATTGGTGCCTGCCACATACTGTTTTGGTCATATTAGTTATTGAAATAACTTGTAATTGACATTAAAATGGGGAACGGGAGGCGCGGTAAGTATTTGCTTTTGCCCCTCCACCCACTACACCCGCACTTTTTACCAGAGCTCTTCGGCTCTGGTGCACATATCATTGTTTAAAGGGAACCTGAAGCGAGAGGGATATGGAGGCTTCCATATTTATTTCCTTGTAAACAATACCAGTTGCCTGGCAGTCCTGCTGATTTCTTGGCTGAAGTAGAATCTGGATCACACACCTGAAACAAGCATGCAGCTAATCCAGTCAGTCTGCTTGTTCAAAGTCTATGGCTAAAAGTATTAGAGACACAATGGCCTCAATTCACTAAGATCCTGCTAGAGATAATAAGGCAAGAGAAAACTTACCTCCACATAAGAGAGAGTTATCTTACCTCTTCATTCCTTAAGTTACCTCCTCTGTAGTTATTTTACCTCCTCTGTAGTTAATTTACCTCCTCTGTAGTTAATTTACCTCCTCTGTAGTTAATTTACCTCCTCCGTAGTTAATTTCACATTCAGTTAATAAACAGCCTGTCTTTAACTCTGGAGTTATTTTAAGGATTGAAGAGTTAACTTAAAGACAGAAGAGTTAACTTTAGGCTTGCCTGAGGTAAAATGTTTCCTGAATACTACATGCCTTATCACCATGGTAACAACTCTAGAAGAGTTATTAAAGACAGGAGATAAGCTTAGTGAATTGAGGCCAATATCAGGGGGACAGGCAGGAGACTTGCATTGTTTACAAGGAAATAAATATGGCAGCCTCCATATCCCTGTCACCTCAGGTTCCCTGTAAAGGTTTTGCCTGAATCAACATTTGCTGCTGTCGGCTCTTCAGCTATAATAAGTGAAGGGGATTCCCAGGTATTTTCTAAGTGCAGCTAATCCTCTTACTTCAGCCAACGGTCTAGCTAATTCCTGGTACACATGAGGAGATTTTCTGGCAGATTTACTGCCAGATCGATTATTTCCAGCATGTCCAATCGATTTTTCATTCACTTCTATGGAAAATCGATAGGAAATCAGATCAGACATGTTGGAAATGATCTGGCAGTAAATCTGTGTGTGTACCAGGTATAATGGACACTAAAGTATTATGCAGGTAGTAATGAAAGGATACCAGAGCCAGAGCGCTCTGGTAATAAGTGCAGGTGTATTGGGTGGGGGAGGGGCATAAGCAAATACCATCCCTCCCATTCCCCATTTTAATGTCAATTGCACTATTAGTCTCCAAATGTGATATATACAATTTATTATGAAAACGCTACAATGTCACTATTATTCATAAACTAGTCTAAAATCCTATAGGACTAAATAAAAACGAGTCCAATACTGTCACAGCAGACTATGTATGTGTGCGCTCTATGATGGCTTCGGCAGAGCCCTTTAAGACAAATCTTGATATTGATAGACAGCGCTTAGCGTTATCAAACAATGCACCACCATGCACCCCACAGGGGATCAAAACATTTTTGATCCCCTGTGGTGTGCATGGTGGTAAATTGTTCAATAATGCTTAGCGCTGTCTATCAATATCAAGATTAGTCCAAATGTGATATACAGTAAGTGCAGCCTATCTTATTGGGCACACTGGACAGGAAAATATGTAAAGTCCCCTTCAGTTTGGTCCACCTCAGAACTCAGAGGGGCCGAGGTGGCACAGGGGGACTGAAGATGGCACAAGGAGACAGAAGGAGGCACAAAGGGAGACAGAAGGAGGAACAAACACCCGTGTGGCCGTGGCTTTGTCCAGGAGGAGGAGCTTCATCCAGAAAGTGGGGCTCAGTTCATTGGGCGGGGTTTAATCAGGGGCATGCGCCTCCCAGGACCAATGGCACTCCAGGCAGTGGCCTGTAATGCCTATGCCTAAAAATGTCTTTAGAGAGCCATTTTAAGGGGTGGGATCGTCAGTGCCAATTTGTAAGAAAGAAAATAGAAGAACTTTTGATCTCTAAGCATGTCAATTGGTGAAAAGACTTACGGTAACAAAAAGATGTTCTGGACTTGTTATTCAGCTGTTGGAACTGGACCATTAGTCCTAGTTGATGGAATGATGAACAGTTTGATGTACACAAAAGTGCTAAAATGGAAATTAATTCCAGGAATGGCCAAGCTCTACACAGACAAATCATGGATTTTTCAGCACGCTCCACGCCATATATTGAAAAAAGCAAAGACCTTTTTTTGCAATGACAACCAGGGCCGGCCTTA